>NW_012099076.1:7588-10510 GCF_000951045.1 Mandrillus leucophaeus
TGCGATCTCGGCTCACTGCAAGCTCCGCCTCCTAGATTCACGCCATTCTCCTGCCTCAGCCTCCCGAGTAGCTGGGCCTACAGGCGCCCACCACCACACCAGCTAATTTCTTGTATTTTTTAGTAGAGACGGGGTTTCACTATGTTAGCCAGGATGGTCTTGATCTCCTGACCTTGTGATCTGCCCATCTCGGACTCCCAAAGTGCTGGGATTACAGGTGTGAGCCACCACACCTGGCCACTCTTAAGCTAACTCTAACTCACAACAATTTTAGTAGATTATGCTTTTGTAAACAGAAATGGAGCATTTATCTTTTTTTCCCCACCTGATTTCTCTAGAATTTTCAAATTCTTACTGAATACTCTTACTTTCATGACAATATAGTTGTTAGCAAAAGTCCAGTAAGAATCTGTTTACCTTATAACAGGACATAATTGGAAACTTTGGCCATATTATCAAGGCTTTTACTGAAATATCATATTTAGGAAGTGTACCTCAGACCAGTTATGACCAGCAATTGTAAGGAACTAAGGTTGACTTTTATAGAGTCAATGTTTACAAAGCACTCTGAGAAAAGCCAGTCTGATACCTAGATTATGGGGTTCACAGCCTTACAGATTAGTAAGGAAGGTCATTTCCTTCTAGGCCCAGGAATTTGGGGCTATTTTGAGGGCCTCAAGCAGAGAGGAATTCACACAAAGCTATAAGGACTGCAGCTGAAATTTGATAGTATGTTCTTGGCTTGGCTTTTAGCCTCAGTAAGGCCTTTAAAAGTCCAATCTGAGATTCTGTATGAAAACTTGCAGCAAGGAAGCTTGAAAGCACCTATGTGGTCAGCTCTTGTTCTTGCTGCACTTACATAAATGATCAGGCAAAATCTAACAAGGCTAGACGTATTTTTGAAACAAGAATAATCTTACTTTGATTATCTATGATCAAAAATGATGGTTACTACAGAGATAAATTTTATGTTTCAATGGAAAACTATAAGTCAGATGGGCGTGGTGGCACATGCCTATATTTCCAGCACTTTGGGAGGCCAGGAGTTCAAGACCAGCCTGGGCAACATGGTGAAACCTCGTGTCTACTAAAAATAGAAAAATTAGATGGGCATGATGGCATGTGCCTGTAGTCCCAGCTAATCAGGAGGCTGAGGAGGGAGGATTGCTTGCACCTGGGAGGTAGAGGTTGCAGTGAGCTGAGATTGCACCTTTGCACTTCAGCCTGGGAGACAGAGCCAGACCCTGTCTCAAAAAAACTTTTTGAGGAAAACTATATGTAACGTAAATGACGAGTAGATGGGTGCAGCAAACCAACATGGCACATGTATACCTATGTAACAAACCTGCACGTTGTACACATGTACCATAGAACTTAAAGTATAATACAAAATTTAAATAAATAAAAGGAAATCTATAGCCCTTGCAGGTTATCAGATTCTAGTCTAGTTTCTTGTCTTTGGGCTAGTTTTACCTGTTTGTAAACTGGATCCTGCCATCTGATGAATTTTGTCCTACAATGATACTTGTGGAATAAGAAGCCAAATATTGCCTCTCCTATTAATGTATCTATTGTCAGTTAATTTGAAGGTCTCCAACCCTGGAACAAAGTTAGAAGAGGAAGGTTTTGCTACCCAAATACATAACCAAATTCTGGTACATTCATGCAATGGAATACTATTTAGCCATAGAAAGGAACAAGCTATCAACTCACACAAAGACATGAGTGAATCTTGCATGCACATTGCTAATTGGAATAAGACAGTCTGAGGAGAATACACACAGTGTGACTTCATTTAATGAGATTCTGGAGAAGGCAAACTACACAGATGGGAAGCCATTGGCTCCATGGGGTGGGGATTTGAAGCATTCCATATGATACTTTAATAGTGGATACCTGCCACTACGCATTTGTCAAAACACGCAGAATTTTACAGCCAAACAGGTAAGCCAAACTCTATTCAAATTAAATAAAATTATTCAGGATGTGGAGTATCCCAACACAGAATACATCATGTGAAAAAGAAATTAACTATGCTACAAATTACTATGGTTTGGATGTGGTTTGTCCCTGCAAAAACTCGTGTTGAAATTTGACCCCCAGTGTGGCAGTGTGGGGCGGTGGGGCCCAGTGAAAGGTGTTTGGGTCATGAGGACGGATCCCTCATGAATAGGTTAATGTCCTCCATGGGGATGAGTGAGTTCTGCTCTCACAGGAATGGATTAATTCCTGCAGGAGTAAGTAGCTAACAAGAGTCTGGGTTCCTTGGCTTCCCTCCTGCTGTCACTCTTGCTATGTGATCTCTGGTGCACCCCTTGCTCCCCTTCCACTTTCCACCATGAGATGAAAAAGACTGAGACTCCACCAGGTGCAACTGCCCAATCTCAGACATTCCAGCCACCAGTATTGTGAGCCAAAAGGACCTTTTTTACTTATAAATTACCCAGCCTCAGATATTCTGTTACAGAAGCACAAAGTGGACTAAGACACAAATGTAGGAAAAAACTCACTGAAGGTGTAGGGAAAATGATGTTGACCTAAGTCACTTTGAAAATGAATAGAATCTGTAGGCTGAAGGCAAATGAACTATACTTCATCATTAGATTCCATTTTATAAAGTTCTTTCCAACAGAAGCAATTGTGAACAATTGTAAAACCACAGTATCTGTATCTGGAATAAAACAATGACTTATATAAGTCACAGATGGTAGGAACCAGATCTCTCACTGTTGAAGTGGGAGATTACAAATTAGCAAGGGGAGAAGGCTAGAATGATTCACATGATAGTAGATCAGAGGTGGAGACATCAATGTAAACTTATGTTTAGTTTAATATAGATACACACAGTTCTACATAGAAAACTTTATAATTAGGTGTGTATAGGTAGGTTAGACACACACATATACTTCCTAGCATTGCTAA
>NW_012099076.1:12315-50531 GCF_000951045.1 Mandrillus leucophaeus
TGGGCATGATGGCATGTGCCTGTAGTCCCAGCTAATCAGGAGGCTGAGGAGGGAGGATTGCTTGCACCTGGGAGGTAGAGGTTGCAGTGAGCTGAGATTGCACCTTTGCACTTCAGCCTGGGAGACAGAGCCAGACCCTGTCTCAAAAAAACTTTTTGAGGAAAACTATATGTAACGTAAATGACGAGTAGATGGGTGCAGCAAACCAACATGGCACATGTATACCTATGTAACAAACCTGCACGTTGTACACATGTACCATAGAACTTAAAGTATAATACAAAATTTAAATAAATAAAAGGAAATCTATAGCCCTTGCAGGTTATCAGATTCTAGTCTAGTTTCTTGTCTTTGGGCTAGTTTTACCTGTTTGTAAACTGGATCCTGCCATCTGATGAATTTTGTCCTACAATGATACTTGTGGAATAAGAAGCCAAATATTGCCTCTCCTATTAATGTATCTATTGTCAGTTAATTTGAAGGTCTCCAACCCTGGAACAAAGTTAGAAGAGGAAGGTTTTGCTACCCAAATACATAACCAAATTCTGGTACATTCATGCAATGGAATACTATTTAGCCATAGAAAGGAACAAGCTATCAACTCACACAAAGACATGAGTGAATCTTGCATGCACATTGCTAATTGGAATAAGACAGTCTGAGGAGAATACACACAGTGTGACTTCATTTAATGAGATTCTGGAGAAGGCAAACTACACAGATGGGAAGCCATTGGCTCCATGGGGTGGGGATTTGAAGCATTCCATATGATACTTTAATAGTGGATACCTGCCACTACGCATTTGTCAAAACACGCAGAATTTTACAGCCAAACAGGTAAGCCAAACTCTATTCAAATTAAATAAAATTATTCAGGATGTGGAGTATCCCAACACAGAATACATCATGTGAAAAAGAAATTAACTATGCTACAAATTACTATGGTTTGGATGTGGTTTGTCCCTGCAAAAACTCGTGTTGAAATTTGACCCCCAGTGTGGCAGTGTGGGGCGGTGGGGCCCAGTGAAAGGTGTTTGGGTCATGAGGACGGATCCCTCATGAATAGGTTAATGTCCTCCATGGGGATGAGTGAGTTCTGCTCTCACAGGAATGGATTAATTCCTGCAGGAGTAAGTAGCTAACAAGAGTCTGGGTTCCTTGGCTTCCCTCCTGCTGTCACTCTTGCTATGTGATCTCTGGTGCACCCCTTGCTCCCCTTCCACTTTCCACCATGAGATGAAAAAGACTGAGACTCCACCAGGTGCAACTGCCCAATCTCAGACATTCCAGCCACCAGTATTGTGAGCCAAAAGGACCTTTTTTACTTATAAATTACCCAGCCTCAGATATTCTGTTACAGAAGCACAAAGTGGACTAAGACACAAATGTAGGAAAAAACTCACTGAAGGTGTAGGGAAAATGATGTTGACCTAAGTCACTTTGAAAATGAATAGAATCTGTAGGCTGAAGGCAAATGAACTATACTTCATCATTAGATTCCATTTTATAAAGTTCTTTCCAACAGAAGCAATTGTGAACAATTGTAAAACCACAGTATCTGTATCTGGAATAAAACAATGACTTATATAAGTCACAGATGGTAGGAACCAGATCTCTCACTGTTGAAGTGGGAGATTACAAATTAGCAAGGGGAGAAGGCTAGAATGATTCACATGATAGTAGATCAGAGGTGGAGACATCAATGTAAACTTATGTTTAGTTTAATATAGATACACACAGTTCTACATAGAAAACTTTATAATTAGGTGTGTATAGGTAGGTTAGACACACACATATACTTCCTAGCATTGCTAATGAGGAACAAGTGCTCATCCAACAATGTGCTCATTCGGTAGCCAGATGTAAGTTTTCCTACCATTCTGAAAGGAATCAGGCTCTTTGAAGAAATGCCTGATACTAGAACTTGGACAGTAAATATAGGAGCCAGGATAATATTGAAGTATCAGAAAGTAAGTAAGTACTAAAAAAATTAAAATATATCAAAGAAAAATAAGAGCCAATAAAACTGGCTACTGATGGCGAACAGAGGAATGAACTGTGCAACATAATACTGTAGTGTTGAATAATAACTAAAGCTTAAAGTAATTATCTAGGTGTCTGTATTTGTATACATAGGTGAATAAGCAAATGGAGTTGCATAGAAATCTCCTTTGCAAAAGAATTCCAAGTAATTGATGTAGACACTCAGCCATCAAGAAGGTGGAGCCAACTCCTCACTCTGTAAGTGTGGGCTCTGCACAGTGACTTGTTCCAAAAGAACACATGCAGTATGGGCAAGGAGGAAAAATAACTTCACAGTGGAGAAACCTGACAAACAGTAGCTCTTCCAGATGATCCAAGTGAACATCAAAGGTGACAGTTCACCTTGAGAACATGCAGTGACAATAGGGGACATTCTACAAAATTCCTGACCAATCCTCAATACTATCAAGGTCATCATGACATGGAAAGTCTGACACATTATCACAACCAGGAAGAGCCCACAGGGACGTGATGACTACATGTCATGCAGGATCCTGGATGGGATCCTGGGTCACAGTAAGACAGAACTAAGGGAATCCAAATGAAATATGAACTTTAGTTAATAATAGTCTATCAGTATTGGTTCATTAACTATGACAAATTATGTAAGATATTAATAAGCCATGTGAGACACACTGATAGAAGATGTTAATAAGAGAGGAAACTAGGTTGTGGCTACATGGGAAATTTCTGCATTTTTTTGTTTTTGGCAATTTCTGTGTAAGTAAAAAAATGATGTAAAATAAAACTGTATTTAAAACATTGTTATATTTTTTGAATACTTCCTTGTTTAATTATTTATACCATGAATTACTAGTAATTGACACTGCTAACTAGTCCTGTTTTTTTAAATAAGAGCATTTATGACACAAAAAATTAAACAGTGCAGATTGCAGACTGATATATAAATCAAAACAAATGCTCTTTACATGTTTTCTGTTACAGTAGTAACACATATGTGTTACCTTAATTATCTTATTTTTTTCTTGGGCTGTGGTTGTGTCCTGGGTTCATTCTCTAAAATGCTGTTCGCCTTAGACCAGGAAAGAAAATAACCTTACAGACTCTATTTCAATTCATGGCTAAATATTTTCAAAACAGTGACTTTGTAAAAATATGTTCCAATGGAAAATTGATTCATTGTGATGGGATCACTTACTCCAAAGACTTCTTGTCTTTGTTTTGTTCCCATGCCTACCTTTTAGCCATAATATAACAGAATCAAATATTGGCCACTGGGAAAAAGTATTCAAAGAAAGAAAGAATATGAACAGAACTCATGACCATGATGATTCAATGTTTTACCACAATGCTTTCTAAAACAGAAGAGTGTAAAAGGATATTCAAAGTCAATTTCCTCAGTGAGGCTTTGCAGCAAATGAGCAAACTAGAGAAACAGAAATGGCAGGACGTTCTATGGGTGAGTTTAGATGTTGCTATGTTTTATGGGGAAAAAAATACTTTACCTTTTAAAGAATCACAAAGAATTATTGGAAACCCAAACTCTGGAGTGTTTGCAAATTTAGTTGAGCTTCTATGTAATTATGTCTATATAGCTAGCCATGAAGTTGATGATTTTTTAAAAATCTGTGCCTTATTTGTGTAATAAAATGCACAGTGAATAAGTAATGCTCACAGGAAAACATGTTAGACCTTGTGAAGAGAAAATCAATCTTGGGGACCCAAAATCACTAAACTAAATGGAAAACTCAAGCTGGGAACTGCTTAGGGCAAATCTGCCTCCCATTCTATTCAAAGTCACCCGTCTGCTCACTGAGATAAACGCATATCTGATTGCCTCGTTTGGAGACAGTGATCAGTAACGCAAAAGAATGAAACCATTTGCTCTTACCAACCTATGACCTGGAAGCCCCCTGTCTGGCCTTCTCAATTTTCTGGACTGAACCAATGTACATCTTACACATATTGATTGATGTCTCATGTCTCTCTAAAATGTATACAACCAAGCTGAGCCCTGACCACCTTGGGTCCGTGTTGTCAGGACCTCCTAAGGATGCATCACAGGCACGCATCCTCAAGCTTGGCAAAATAAACTTTCCAAAAAATCTGAGAGCTGTGTCAGATTTTCAGGGTTCACACATGTAATGTAGGATGTCAATGTTTATAAAACAGACATTGTTCTATCTATTATTACAAATATGCTGCCAATTAACCTTAGACTTTCTCAACAAAATAAAAAATGTTGATGAGGTACAAATAATGTATTTAAACTTAAATAATATTGCAAGTTTTAATATGGCTACTTTACAATTTTTCAATACTATTTTTTACTACTTTAACACTGTAAGAAAAATTAGTAATTAAAACATGAATAAAAGTGTTTACAGGGGGTGCACATGTTTCCTCCAGCCTCTGCCCATCCCTAGCTTTCATCCCAACTGTCCTGATGGTGGCTCTAAGCATTTCTGCTTTCTCTGTACCAAGACCTCTCCCCAGAAACAAGCCCAAATCTTACCATATGTTATGGCACGCTGTGATGATGAGTAGGGATGAGCAGCCAAAGCCTCAAGGAAGGGAGACTTTTGTAAAACAAGACTTGTAGAATGTAACATGTGAAAGTAAAGCCCATAGCAGAGCTCCCTCCTCAGCACGCGGGGAGCAGACAGGAAGTTTTTGCCTCACCTTCCTCAATGGCGTGCAGTCACGTCTCCCCATGTCAGTCTTAAGGACAATGAAACTCTGGTCTTCACGGTGGACATGCTACCAGGTGCTCCAAAGCCATGGTGACCCACTCTCAGGTGGGTCCTGAGGAGAACAAAGCTCTGGTTCTAATCCTAACCCAAACCCTGTCCCAAGACTTTGACCCTGAACCTACACCCTGATCCCTACCCTGGTCCCTAATTCTGACCCTTACTTTAACCCTGACTTTGATCTTGACCCTAACCATGACCCTACCTCTAACCATACTTTCGGCCCTGACTTTGACCCAGTCCTAATCCTAACCCTAACCCTATTATTAACTTTATGATGTATCCCTAATCTTACCCTCTAGTGCTAAATAGCTGTACCCAAAAGCACTTTTAAATTATTTAACTTCTTTTCCTTGAATTCTCTAAGGACATCCTAAAGGAGATGTCATTACATATTTTGCAGTCCCTCTGAGTGGTATGGCTTCAGATAAGAAGTTCTAATACTTTGCAAGACATAAAGAGTTTGGAGGGTGACAGCACTGGGTTGTTAGGGATACATGTTGGCATTCATGATAGTCATTGCTGCTGCTCTCCAAATATTTTCAGTTCACTTTTTATGAATGCATTCTGACTGCTCCATCCCACCTACTTAAATTTTCACATGGCCACATGACTCTTTTTTCCTTTGCCAATGGAGGTGAGAAAAATAACACGTGACTTTTTCAGGAGAGATTTCCAAGAAACAGAGTTCTATTCCGCATGCTTTTTTCTCTTTTCTATAGCAATGGGAATCTTACTGATGGTCCCTCCTTCCGTCTGGATTCCTGTGTTAGGATGACACAGCACAGAGCTACTTCTCACCTGACCCAAGATGAGATGTATATAAATGAGGAAGAAGATTTTTGAGCCATTGAAATTTGGAGGTTGTTTGTCACCTAGCCCCCATTGACTAATGCAGAGCTGAAGAATGAGTCCCAACTGGATCTGGACAAGACATGTGAAAAGCACTCCAGGCTGAGTAAAATTCAAGTGTTGTCTCAAAGGTAACAGTGAGCACAATATGTTATTGGGGTGGGTGTGGGATAAATAAGGTATGTCAGATGAGAATAATGAGAAACTTAACTTTAAAAGATGGTGCTGATTTGGACTGTGAAGAGATTCAAATGCCCTGGTTAGCATTTGAGATTGTGATGGTTGAACAAACTAATTAAGAGCCCAAATTGAAGACTTGGGATAAATATCTGAGGGTGTCTAATATCCCAATTTTTCATCCTAGAATGGGCAGAGTCCTTGACCCCATTCTAGAGAGACTTCCAAAAGAAAAAAGACCTACATTTCTTCAACAACCCACATTGAGAGACTTTCCTGCACTTTTAACCTGTGGCTAACACTCCTCACCTTTCATTCTGTCATCAGCATTTTGGAGAAACACCTTTAACTCTCTATGATTTACAGGTTATTAAGTGGCCCTTATAATTCCCTCCAGAGGTGGAAAGGACTAATGATGATGGTGTCTGAGCTCACAGCAGCAAGCAGGCATGTGTGCTCAGCAGTCACGTGGCTCATCTGCTAGGAGCTTATGAAATACGATGTTCTACAACATTGCTTAACACAAATGGAGACGCTCCTGACTCAGAGGGTTTAATTGCTCACCTAATTCTTTCTCTGCCCTCTTGGGCTCCTAAAATGAAAAGAACCCTGGGGTGATAAAGTGAGTCAAAGGGGTGCCAGCCGCATCACAGCAAAATAGATTCCTAAAAAATCCCTGGCCTAGCATGACAGCCTTGGCTGGATAAGTTTGAATGTGCTGATAGCGGACATGGGAGAGTGAAGGTGGTTGAAATGTTCATATTAAATAATTTCCACACAGATTGCAAGAAAAGAGAGAGGAATGGAGATGGCAGCATGAGTCCTTACAATAAAAGCAGATGTTCTGAGATCACTTATATTTGTTCTGACAAAAATAAAAGAAACCAAAGTTTAGCCTGAGACTACAATTAATTGGGCAATAAGCCAGAGGCACATATAGCATACACAGATTTAAACATTTCTCGCTTATATTAATACAAATACTAAACTTACAAATAAGTTGATTCCAAATAAAACAAATATTAAAAAATTTTAATGAATAAACACTGGGGTCTACAGTAGTATTTGAAGGAGATCTCAATAACAGATTTGGTTTTTGAAGGTTAGAACTGATGGTCTAGAGATTTCATTTCATTCCAGAGAGAGAAAGGAGGAATTCCTTGGGTTCCTTCAGGAATGCGTCTAGCTTTGCCTCATCTTTGAACTATGAATATGGCAGAAGAAAACATGACGAGTTCACAGATTTAAGGTGCAAAACGTCACTGGGTTCTCTAAGAAGTCTGGGATTCTTCTGCTGGAAAAATAAGTTTGTTGAGAAAAAATGAGTTGGAGGAGGCTGTTACTGAAGTGAATCAGAATTGTTTTGACTAATCTGCTTATTGCCCACTCTGTAGTGTGGATACAAATTATTCAAGCACAACGTCCTCTTACTGTTCCTAGAATGCAGTGGAAAGAGAACAGATTAGTTTTTCTCCCTCAGAACACAACACTAGAAACATCCTACCTCAGATGAGATATTGCCTAATTATTTTCAAAAGACGTGAAAAATGATGGATATAAATGTTAGCTACAAAATAAATACATGCTAGAAACAGAAGCATCTGGGTCACAGTTATATTAGAGCTACCTGTGTTCCTGTCACTGAGATTAAAACAAAAATGTCCAATACAATCATTCACAGCATGGGAGAGGGGAAGGTGAAGGATGGAAAGGCCAGTCATAAAAGGATCAGAATTTCAGTCCATAAGGAAGTGGCTTTGTGCATTGTCTGTTGCCATGTGCAAGAAAAGGTGGAGTAACAAGGGCTCCTTTGTCCATCTCACCTCTCTAGATACCAAGTTTCAGACATGCTGCATTGTAATTGAAAGGTTGATATAATTTTATTTTACTTTTTAAAGAACACTTACAGTGCTTGAAGTGACAAAGGCTGCTATGACAAAAAAGCAGGGAAACTAAATTTTTTTAAAAAAGCAAACAACAACAACAAAACCCCATAGAAAAGCAAACAATAAACAAACAAAAAACAGAGGAAGAAGTTGGCTGTGACTACTTCCAGGAAGGGGCTACAAGAGGCAATTAGAAATTTTCTTCGCTTTGCAACTGTGGGTTTTCCAGCCTGCTTCCTTTCTAAAGTATATTACTTTGTTTTTGGTTCATGAAGTTATCCCTTTCTGTTTTCTGGAGCAGCTATGTATTTTCTTTATCTATCATCTATCTACCTGCCTATCATCTATCTATTTACTATCTATCTTTTCTACCTTTCACTATCAAGAGCTTGGGTCAAGCAGATTAGAATTGCAGTATATGTTCACTCTACCATTTAAAACAAGAGTTCTCATAGGCATTCTCCATCATATCACAAACCTGAGCTTCCTAAAACAGGGTGTAGCAAACTACCATGCATGGGCCATGTCTGACGCAGTCTGTGTTTGTAAGTAAAGTTGTACTGGGACACAGCCACATACATGTGCTATATGACATCTCTGGCTGTTTTCATGGTACAATGGAAGAGCTGAGTCATTAACATAGAGACCATATGGCTTGGAAAACTTAAAATATTTAACATTTAACCCTTTGCAGAAAACATTTTCTGACTCTTGTTTTAAAAGATCTCTGTTTAGAATGCTACCTATTGCCTTCTGGATAGAATCACAACTCTTTACAATAGACACAGCTTGAACCCTGCTTCTATATCCAGCCTCATCTATTATTTCCGTTTCTCATTATTTTCCTCGTGGCCATGCTGATGGATGGTCAGCTTCCCAGATGTGCGAGAATCTCTCGTCCCTTCCTGACATTCTCATGCTCTCCCTCTGCCTCTCGAGAACTTCCTGTCCCATCTCTCATGACAAATCCCTTCTTCAGCCCCTTTGCTCCTTCCTTAAGGATACCTGTTTGGCTCTATTTTGGGTGACATGCTCCTTCTGCATCTCCCAGAGCCATCCTGTGTCTGTCAGCTACTGCATTTCTTTGCATCTCTGTGTCATATATCACCAAATCTGCCTAAGCTTTCATGAATCACTGCATGACAACTTCAGACTCCACCAGCATTGTCCCCACTAACTACGAGGCTTAGACGTTTATCCAGTATGCTCGGGGTTGTGGGATGGTAGCAGTAACCAGCTGGGGAGCATCATCTCTTACATCAGAATCAAACCTGTAGATCTCTGCCATTCATAAGTATTTGGAGTTTAAAATTAGCATAAAGATTTTCCTTAAAATAAGAACAAATGGCTTGAATAGGCTTTTGAAACATATGATATTTCCTCTGGTTCATTTCGGTGTTCAGTATTCAGACATGAATCTAAACACGACTCTGCTCTTAGTAGCTGTGTGACCCTGGGAAAGTCGCTCAATCTCCCTCTGCTAAATTGTGTTGTGTGAGTAATGAGAAGAGAGTTATTATTTATATTTGGTGAATAATAACAAACAAAAGGCATTTAGCTTTCTGGAACCTGGCATGTAGTAGATACTCACGAAATACTAGCTCTGTTGATAAAATTAGACGTAAAGGAGATTTCAAAGTCAACCACAACATCATGCAGTGAAGGACATAGATGAGAAGCTGCTGCTGCAGCCTGGAGCTCCTGGGGGCCTGTTTTGTCCGTGATTTAGCAGGAATGCACTACCTTTCCATGAGGAGACACTGCCCACAGAAACCAAGGCCATGATTTGAAAACAAATATATTTTAATAGTGTTTACGTTATGTAATAGTATAACATAAATAATAATTATTAATAATGTAAAATTATTTACATTATTATGTTACGACTATTGTACTGAACTTTACACCTAGATATTCTGAAGTTGGTGGTCTGTGAGTGGCATTGAGTGATGACTGATACACTCTGACCTGGGATAGAACAACATGTGCCCCTGCAGTTTGCTGAATTTCAGGGCATCACCACCTTTTTTCAAGAATGTGTTTTCCTATCCTCTAGAGTTTTGCCCACTTAAGCAATGGTTTTGCTGTAATAAAGAATTACACTATTTATCAAAATGTTACTTTGGAGAATAAAGTTTTCTTAAACTATTGGGCCCATAGCTAATGCCAATGGCTCCAAGGATGAGAAGGTAAAAAAGCCTTTTTTTTTTTTTTTTTTTTTGGACCAAGAGAAAAAATCACATTTCAAACTGTCTCATGCTAATCACTGGAAAATTAGAAGTGAACACACTCCCCTCCCAGCCCAATTACAGCTACTAAATAACCAAGATCTCCTGCAGGTGCCTTGGCTTTGTGAGCCTGGAGTTGCTGGCTGGTACCGGGCAGCAGGCAGCAGAGCTGGTCCCATTTCTCCATGCTTTCCCCATGCTGTGGGGGACACAGGCACATTGAACAACCTGGGTCCTGGCCTGGCACTGGCTGGGAAGCTATTTGATGTCAGGCTCATAGTGGACTTCTGAGTTGAAAAGAGAGTATGGGTCACCCAGCCCCACTTACTCATTTTACAAAGAATGAAAATGGGGCTGTATTCCAGACATGAGGGTACACATTGTAAAGCTGTGCAAGCTTGCTGTACTTGTATCCGCTCAGCACACACTTACTGAGTGCCGAGTGTCTCCAGCATGAGAAGGGCTCTAGTCCCCGGGGTCCCACCCTCCACAAACGACAGCAGCACCTCGAGGGACAGAGGTGCAAAGAACAAGGTGGGGGCCCTTTTGCTGGAGAGGTGGCTTGAGAGGGTCCTTAGAAGAAGTGACAGCTGAGCTGTTCTCCGAAGGGTGAAGCTGAATTACTTGAAGTTTAGGACAAAGGGATGTCTGGGGAAGTGGAGCCTATGAGCCAAAAGCATAATGACTTCTCCAGAGAAGTGTAACAAGTTCCATATTGTTTCTATGCCAAATTTGAACAGGAATCAACAAAGGAAAGAGCAGGATCCTGGAGCCAGGGCCTTGGATTTCACCCGCTGGCAACGGGAATGCTCACTGGGAATTTTGGGGGTCAAAACATGAAAGTGTTTTCTCTTAGCTCCAATTCTCTCTGTCTCTCTGTCTCTTTCTGTCCCTCTCTCTCTCCCTTATCTTTAATTTTTGTATTATCCTAAGAAAACACAGATGTGTCAGACGTGGGGATTAGCAGCCTGCCGCTTTCTGGATGACTTCAGGGGAGCACTTTGGCCTATGTGAGCTTATTTACAATAATTCAAGAATCTTGCAAAAAGAAAAAAAGTCATGATAGTAGAGGTTTGAAAATCCCGAGTGTTTCTTCTGATACTTTGAATTTATGATTAATATGTTTAATCTTCATCTTCTGAAAAGTCATCAGTTGCACAGTGAGACCATAAAGGGATTCTGTTTCTGTGGTTTGTGTCTTCAACAGTCGGTAGTTTTGCAGCAACAGCATTGCATGTGGGTTTTAGGCTGATGATGCTCAACAGTGGACAATTCTCTTCACCTGCCTGGGCCCCACTGCCCACCCTTCCATACAGTGCAGGGTCACAGCTGAGCTCTCTGAGACACCTTGCAGGATCTCTGCTTCAGAACTGTCAAGTGTCTTCTAGGTGAGGCTTAGTCTCATAGCCTTTGTGGCTTCCTCCAGGTAACACTTGGTTTTTTGACCTAACCCTGGTATTTCTGAGACACACGTGTGAATGTGCTCCCTGTGGCAGCGCTGAGGAAGGATTCAGCCATCACAGATGCCGAAAGGCAAACGCAGTGTGCTTTTTTCCAACATCTCCAGTCTTATATTATTTTTACCCATTAGCCCATTTGAAAAAGAAAACAAAAAAGCCTCCTGTTAGAATTAAATCCCTTCTGGAGATAATGGGTATTTTTTAAATCTTTAATTTTGTTTACAGTCACATTTGCTCCCAGGGCCGGCCAGGATCCACTAGAGGGCAGACACACCCGTGTGTATTTGAGTGGCACTTGCCCAGTGGTTATAAAAACAGACACCCTGCCCTCCCAGAACCAACCTCCAGTGCCGGGGCCAGCGGCAGGAAGTAAGAAAACCTCACTTTCCATATCTGCATCAGCTACACAGTGCTCACACACAGGAGGCATCAGCCAGTTTTCTCAGTTAAAGAGACAGAAACAAAATGTGTCTTCACTACTTTTTGTATTTATCATGTTATCTCATTTTTTAACTTAATTGAATGAATAAACTCTGTATGCATCTGGACACATGCATGGAATATTCACAAACATTTCAAAACAAAATTGAATATTTTGCCAAAAGATAATTTCTTTGATATGTGAATTTCACTTTTTTCTATGTGATTTTAATGTAATAAAATTGAGAAGTCTGTGCTTCTAAATGACTTTCTTAAGAGCACGATATTTCTCCACTTTGAAAAAAACTGGCAAAATATTTTCTACTGTAGATAGAAGTTAATTGGCTGAGAGTAATAAACAGAAGATTAAAAAACGACCTTTATCCCCTGCTATTCTGTCAAGGGCTACAGTGACTTACACACCCTGGCTTGGGTTTACAAGCCACGTGCTGGAAGCCAGCAGTCATGCAGGCCATGCTCTCCCACACTTAGAAAAGAAGCCCATGAGAAAGAGCGCCATCAAGTTCACACGCAATGACCTCCAGCAAGACCTGGAAAATGCCCAGTTCCACAAAATACCTGTGTCCAAATCCTTTCAGCGCACAGCTCCGGCATCAGGTTCCTGTGAGGACAGACCCTGAGATGGATTTCTGGATGGAGGCTGCTGCCGGAGGAGACAATGTCACTGCAGATGGCTCATGCTGCTCCTCCCGCCTGCCGTCCTGTTGGGGAACTGCAGAGATTCACCCCAGCTGGGCGGACTCTGCTGTGTCCCCTATCAAGAAGCTCCCCAGCTTCCCTTGGTTTTTCCTTTTTAAAACTCTCTGGTGTTTTCCTCTCTAGTGGGGGCTGCATGTCACCTTAGAAGAAAAGATTTTCCAACTAGGGGCTGTCTTGGTAGCTGGTCCAGAGGAAGGTCTCCTCTCTCTGGAGTGAGGTCCAGCCAAGTAACTCCAACCACAACTCTCACTGAGTGGGGCTGAATCTGCCCTGTTCTCCTCCCAACCTCGTGCGGATTGTGGAAACCCATCCATGCCCTATGCAAAGTCCTGCATCTCAGACTGTAAAATGGCAAAAGCTGAATTTGAAATAGATGATTATATTGACTCTATGAGGAAAAGAAAGTTCTGAGGTAGACAATTGGTATGCAAGCAATTATGTGTAACTTGTTAAAACACTAGGGTGTAGTTTATCTGTCTCACTGATTATTTTCTGTTTAACAGGTTTGCTAAGAACCAGAAAGAGAGAAAGTTGGCTGGGGATTGAGAGGCATGAGGTCACCTCAGTCCCAACATTTCCATGTAAACTATGAGGCAAGGTGGGCTGGTGGCAGGAGTCCCTGGAAATCCTCACCATCTCAGCTTTTAACTTCTGTAAAATATTATGTAATTTATGATCTCTTTAACAAATAACTTTTTTTCTAATTGAAAAAGTGTATAATCTCTTTGGAGGATCTTTGGTAAATATAAAATGAGTTATAAGAGAAAGAAAATTATTCATAATTTTATCACTCAAATTTTGATAATTATATTCCTGCATTTTTAATGAAATGTAGAAATTTTAGATTATACTGTACATAAAATGTTGTTTCTGTTTTTTCATCCAATGTTAGATCATAAACATTTTACATGGCATAAACTATATATGTAAATCAGCTATTTCCACACCTGGATGCTTGATTTAACCCTCCTTATACTGTTAGCCATTTAAATGATTTCTACTTTATCCTATGAATAACACTTCAACCAGTCATTATTCTTATATATAGGTCATTCAGTCACTCATAATCTTGCTGAGCATTTATTTATAATTTAATTGCATATTACCTGAATGGACTATGGTTATATGTTTATATGCTTATTCCAAGTATAGTGCTAAGATTAGCATTAGAGACAGGAAAATATTCACAGGTTTTGAAACTAGAAGGAGCCAAACACAAATCCATGATCCAACTCTGCACACTCTCATCCAGCCTTAGTTTTCTTACACAGAAAGTGAAGACAATGTGATTTGCCTTGTGGCATCGCTATGAAGTTAAAGGAGACACCGATTGTACATGCAGCCGTGCATGGACAGCAGGAGGCTGGGCCCCTACGAGCTCTAAGGACAATCACCGTCGGGTGCCCCATGGTCCTACTCTCAGAATGCCTGTATGCCATATGCCATGTGAGTGTCACTTACTCAGTGAACATATATTTGTTGATTATAAATTACTCCCATGCTCTTTTCTTTGTTTTACATGTTCACGAATCTGTAAAAAAAAAAAAAAGGTACAACTATGAAATTAAAAGTTAACTAAAGGGGGATGTTTTCATTATCTCTGAAATTTAACCCCCCAAATCCAGATTATAAAGCAAGGAAATGTGTTACAGCCCAACACTTGCCATCAATACTTTTTCAATGTTAGTGGGCAGGGGAGGGTATGGAAGTGAAGGAATCAGAGCTCTGATGGGTACACATTGTCTTCCCTGCAAATTCATTTCTTGTCCAGCCTTCCTTCCTCATTGGGGCTGCTCTATCCTTTTCTGCACATTTGAACTGCTCCCCTGTGGACCGTCCTCATTTGCTTTACTTCCCAGTCTGAATTCCATGGGACCTGCATTTAAGAGGAGAAGGGAACCACTTTGGGACTGGAGGAAGTTCACCTTATGAGTTATGCCTGCCTCCTTCCTCTACAGTGAATGGTCCCTGGTGTCCCTGGGTGTTCAGTTTCTTTCCACTCATGTGTTACTGACTGTTCAGGTGGCAAATGGCCCATGACCTTTATGGTACTTAAGGGAAAAGAATTATAAGCTGTGTTTCTTTTAGAGTTAACTTTTATTTTAGGTTTGGGGGTACATGGGAGGGTTTGTTATATAGGTAAAGACGTCTCACAGGGGTTTGTTGTACATGTTATTTCATCATCCAGGTATTAAGCCCAGTACCCAATAGTTATCTTTTCTGCTCCTTGCCCTCCTCCCACCCTCCCCACTCAAGTAGACCCCAGTGTCTGTTGTTTCCTTCTTTGTGTTCACAAGTTCTTATCATTTAGCTCCCACTTACAAGTGAGACTGTGCGCTGTTTGGTTTTCTGTTCCTGCATTACTTTGCTAAGGATAATACCCTTCAGCTTCGTTCATACTAATGCAAAAGACATAATCTCGTTCTTTTTTATGGCTGCATAGTATTCCATGATGTATATGTATCACATTTTCTTTTTCCAGTCCGTGATTGATGGGCATTTGGGTTGATTCTATGGCTTTGCTATTGTGCATAGTGCTACAACGAACAAATGCATGCATGTATCTTCATGGTAGAACAATTTATATTCCTCTGGGTATATACCCAGTAATGGGATTGCTAGGTCAAATGGTAGTTCTGCTTTTAGCTCTTTGAGGAATCACCATACTGTTTTCCACCATGGTTGAACTAACTTACACTCCCACCAACATTGTAGAAGTGTTCACTTTTCCCTGTAATCCTGCCAGCATCTGTTATTTTTTAACTTTTTAGTAATAGCCATTCTGACTGGTGTGAGATGGTGCCTCACTGTGGTTTTGATGAGCATTTCTCTAATGATCAGTGATCTAGAGCTTTTTTCCATATTCTTGTTTACCATGTTTGTCTTCTTTCAATAAGTATCTCTTTATGTCCTTGGCCCACTTTTTAATGGGATTTTCTCTTGTAAATTTGTTTAAGTTCCTTACAGATGCTGGATATTAGACCTTTATCAGAAGCATAGTTTGTAAATATTTTCTCCCATTCTGTAAGTTGCCTGTTTACTTTGTTGATAGTTTCTTTTGCTGTGCAGAAGCTCTTTAGTTTAATTAGATCCCACTTGTCAATTTTTGCTTTCATTGCAATTGTTTTTGGTGTCTTTGTCATGAAATCTTTGCCTGTTCCTATGTCTAGGATGGTATTGGCTAGGTTGTCTTCCAGGGTTTTTACAGTTTTGGGTTTTACACCAAAACTTTTCGTTTTGGTCTTTAATCCATCCTGAGTTGATTTTTGTGCATGGTGTAAGAAAAAGGTCCAGCTTCAATCTTCAGCACATGGCTAGTCAGCTGTCCCAGCACCATTTATTGAATAGGGAATCTTTTCCCCATTGCTTGTTTTTGTCAGAAAAGCTGTGTTTCTAAGTCTTCACCAAACATATTTGTTGTTGTTGTTGTTGTTGTTGTTGTTTTTGAGACGGAGCCTCACTCTGTCACCCAGACTGGAGTGCAGTGGCGCAATCTCTGTTCATTGCAAACTCCGCCTCCCAGGTTCATGCCATTCTCCTGCCTCAGCCTCCCAAGTAGCTGGGACTACAGGCACCCACCACCACGCCCAGCTAATTTTTTTGTATTTTTTAGTAGAGACGGGGTTTCACCGTGTTAGCCAGGATGGTCTCGATCTCCTGACCTCGCGATTCACCCGCCTTGGCCTCCCAAAGTGCCAATATACCTTTAACTTTTGACCAGATCTCTCCTCCAGCCAATAGGCTCCAGGAAATGGGACAGGATTCTGGGAAATAAAGAGCTGACCCTGAGACAACGCAGGTGAATGCAGACTAGCTGCTGTATCATAAGTAAACAAAATGTGTGTCTTTCATTAAATATTAAACAATGATAGACTGAGTATGTAAGCATGTTACCATCATAAGTATGGAAGTGACTAACTATGACTTAAATTGTAGAGCCTCAGATTTTAGATCTGGAAGAGCCATGCGTTTTAATCCATGCTTTGAGAGGCTCAAGCTTACTCTGGAGAAACACGTAGTTTGAGGAGGCTGGAGACTGAGGGGCAGGCTCCCATTCCCCAGCTGCTTCAATGAGTCTGATCTATTTTATAAATCAGTTATTGGAAAATGATTTGAACAGCTAAACCCAATTCCCTATTATTTGGTCAAAGCCATCAGCCCTCAGGCTTCTTGCCACTGCAGCTGTGGGCTCCCACCCTCCACCTGCTCTCCTGCCCAGGTTGGGGCGACCAAAGTCCTTCTCCTGCTGAGGAGAGAGGTTAGGGAGGGACCGGTTTTTTGTTGTTGTTGTTATTTGAGGGTGTGGTTCAGTTGTAAACAGTGTAAGTTTTAGAATTTGTGTTATTGTGATGGCAATAATCAAATGCTAAATATTTCCCACTTGCCTTGCAATAACAAGAGCATGTATTTTACACAATTGAAGTTTTTGGATCCCACTTATTTACTTTATTAAGAATAGTGAAATTTGAGCAGAGAAGAGTTCTACTTTTGCATCAGAGTCAAAAGTGAAAATGAAAGGAATGGACCCATGAAGGAACAGGTGTGAGCTGTTTACTTCATTTCTTCCAGTCCTGGTTGATGTTGAGCTCTGGCCCTGCATCACACTTTCAAATGTGGTGGATGCCTCACCTAGGAAAGGCCCTCGCAACGCTGGCGCCCTCTGCTCACCCGACTGTACTTACTTCTCTTAATCCCCTATGAACACTGTTTTCTGGGTTAGGTGTGTTTTCTGTAATAAGAAAACTGTTGTTGCACCACTTACTGAGGACTTTTTGGATGCCATGCTAAGCATGTCATAGTCACAAGCTCATTGTACAAACTACTCTTTGTAACACTCCGATGAATTTATATTCCCATATGAATTGGCCTGAGGAAGTGGGGTGCTGGAGAGATTAAGCAATTAAATGACAGCATACAGTTAATTACTGAGGGGATTTGGGTTTGGAGCTGGATCTGTGATTGTAACACTCATGTCTATAACCACAAGTGTTGTCATATCATTTGCATCAGGATTTACAATCCCTGCTGGCAGGCCTGGGAAGGTGCATTGTAACCAGATAAGAGGTAATTACCACATTTACTGAGTTGTGAGAACCACTGCACTGCCTCTCAGAGAATGCCAGGCGCTCCTGTGTTTGTCTCAGTGTCTGCAGCTTGAATTGCTTCACCCCTGGCTCTTGGCAATGCTGCTCCTCTCTCCTGCATGGATCACCTGTTCCTGGAATTCCTTTCTCCCATTTCTTAGGTTGCCACTTTACTGTAGCTTCCTGACCTAAGGTAAAGCTTTGATGCTGTGCATGTCCCAAAATGCCTGAGCATTCTCACGCTGGGTTGGCAGTTTAGTTGGGTTTAAAATATATATATTTCTCTCAGAATGTGAAGGCCAAATTTTGTTTTCTTATTATATCTAGAAGTTCAATGAAAAACCACTGCCATTTTGGTTCTTGATTCTTTGTAGGTGGGCATTTTCTTTCACCTCTCTGGAAGCTTTTCAGATCTTTATTTCTGATGTTACCAAATTTCACAATACTGTGCTTTACTGTGGAATAACTTTGAAATTCATTTTGAGGGGAACTCAATAGATCTTTTAGATCTGAAAATTCATAAACTTTATTTCTGGAAAATGTTCTTGATTTTTAAGTTGAGATATAATTCACATACTACATTTTACTCATGTAAAGTGTTCAATTTAGCACTTTCTGGAAGCAGCAGACTTCATCCCTATTTAATTTTAGCACATTTTCAGCACCCAAGAAAGAAGCCCTGTGTTTCCCATTTTCCCCTCCTCCAACCCCTCGCAACCATTCCTTTTTGAGGCTGAATAATATTCCATTGTGTGGAAATGCTTCATATTATTTATCCTCTCATCAGTTGGTGGACGTTTGAGTTGTTTCTACCTTTTGGCTATTATGGATAATGCTGCTGTGGACATCTGTGTATCAGTTTTTGTGTGGACATATGTTTTTAATTCTCTTCAGTATGAAGACTTCAGTAGAATTGATGGGTCAAAGAGTAATTCTGTATCTTACTTTTTGAGGAACTGCCAGACTGTTTTCCAAAGCAGCTGTACCATTTAAATCCCATTGATTTCTTTTCTGACATTTTTATTCCTTCTGCTTTTATGTTTTTCTTTCTGTGAAATTCCATTTTAAACTCTAAAGATGAATCAGGAAGATCAACGCAGCTTCTTCAACAAATAAATTACAAGAAAATGATATGTAGGAGATATAGGGGAAATGTATCAATTCTATAGGCTTAAAGACACATCAGCTAATCACAATGTATGAATTTTATTGGGGAATATAGACGGAACAGAATTGCCCATGTGTTTCTCGTTGTTCTGAAGGGTTACAGATATATAGGAGTTTGTTTTAGTCATTGTTTATTTATATATATGTTTAAACTTCTCCATATAAGGGTTTTAAAAAATTCACTGGAAGCCTTATATTTTAAAATGTACCCAGAATTTGTTTTAATCAGAGATGTTAAGACCTGCAGACATGGAAGTGACTGTCCCGTTCATACTCACAGATCCCTGGAAATAGGAGGCACAGGGAAGCCCCAGGCAGAGGCAGAAGGAGAGAGAGGAAGGCATGGGCAGGAGCCTCTACTGTGGTCTCTGTGGGACAGCAACGCCAGGCAGGGCAGGCAGGCTTAGGCTGGCCAGCGTGAATAACTTCAGCAGGCTCTGGGGCATGGAGCCATCTCTAGTTGCCTAGTACCTGGCCCTGGGGTGATTAGGGAAACAGTATCAGAGCCATATAAAGTAGGTGGTTAGGAGTATGGGTTCTGAATTGGTAGTTTAATTGACTGGCCCTGGGAAAGGCAATCTTTTCCCAGTAAACACCAGATGCTAGAGCGTCAAGAAACCAGAAAATAAGAAAATATAATTAATGCATTCTGTGTGCACAGACGGAGTCTTCCTTTGCTTCCCCAAAGGAAGAGTCCACAGGAGACTGGCACTCCTGGACCTGAGGAAACCCTGAAAATGTTGGTATCTGCAGATCCTCTCCAAAAAGAGGTCGCCGATCTCGTAAGACTGCAAGCCTGACCCCAGCATTCTGGGAGCCAAGAGAGAGAAAGAGTCTGCAGATCTCCTTGCTCAGTAAATTGGCTTTCACTAAATACTGTCTTTGCATAAGCAGCATTGCCCAGTGTCCTGGAGCTTAAAAAACTTCTATTTCAATCTGAAGAAAATAAATTGTTTTTTGTTCCGATGTCAGGGAGGAGCATTTGACTGCCAGTGTGGACTGAGGGATCTTGGGATCATAGTCTCCCCAATGTGCTTTGAACCGACCCTCTGTGTCTGCCTCACCATGTCCTCAGCTTACCTAGACACTTGGGAACCCTAATCCAAGCCCTTCTAGGAGTCTGTGGTGCGGCTCAGCTTTCTCTGTAGGCATCTCTTGGGGTTAAACATTTTCCACTCTGCTAAGTCAGTGCCATCTATTCTTCTGCTTCCTCTTCAAAAGACACTGAGCCCCTCCCTACCTTCCACACCAAGTCCATGGCACCCTTGAGACCACAGCGTTGCTGCCGTAAGATTTTTGTATTGAGTGCTTTCTTTCAAAGCAACTGTGAGAGATTTCTATGGGCAAGGCCTCCAGGTTCCTGTCAAATTAAATTTTAGTTGAGTGTTGGGTGCTATTCAAGAAGCATCCCCCTTTCTCCTTCCTAACAGAACCCTGAATTATTCAGTCACATGGTTTGAAACATGGGGTGGGTGCTGGTTGACTTAACCTAACCAACACTGTCTCACCCTGTCACAGTTACTGGTTCCAAGGTGGTTGCATAACTGTGGCTCACGCCAGGTGCCACACAGGACTCCCTTGGCCCCCTAATGGACTTGGGGATGGGCAAGGGCCTAAGTTGTTCCAATTAGAGTCAAATACAAGTTGTACTAGGGTTGTTAGGAACAAGAGTGTGCTTGTTCATGTTCCCTCTTTGATGAAGAATACAGCCTCAGAAATTGTTCCTGGAGATTTTGCCACACTCAGAATGATTCTGACTTCACTGAAGGCAGAGCAGAAAATTGGGAAGAGACTGAGTCCTGAGTAGCACCCATGAGCTTCTCTGCTCAGATTTACCCTGAAGCCTGGCCCACTTCTGAACTACCCACCTGAATCAATAAATTGCCTTCTTATTAAACTCAAATTGAGCTGGATTTTTAGTTACTTGCATCTACAGGTATTCTGTGAAGCTGATACTGTGAGTTTGTATCTGAGAATATTTACAGTGTTTCTCTCATGGTTGAGTCAATCATTTCAAGAATGCTCCGAGGGTAAAAAGAATGATCAATTGTGAAGCAGTGAATTGTGCTGTCAGGCACAATTCATTGGGCAATAGAAAGCTTCATTTACTGGGCAGCAGAAAGTGTCCTCTTAATGGGGCATCATAAAAGACAGAATTAATGGGGGTGGTGACCTATAGCAGTAGAGGAAGTCTCCTTCATTCTTCTTGCTGCAGAACCAAAAACTTGTGTGGGAGGCAGCACACAAGAGGGAAGGGGTACAACAACAGAGGGCTGGGAAGGAAGGTGAAAGGAAGAGAATGATGCATGAGGACCAGGAAAAGATACCCCGTGGCTTGGTGTGGAACTCACCTAAAGACACAGTGAGTAGGGGATGCCTCAAATTACTGAAGCGAGAGGAACTAAATGACAACTTGAACCATGAGATATTGTGTTGTTCACTGCAAATGCTCTTGGTGAAGTGCTCATGGCTCTAGAAAACTGTTTGTGGGTAAGTCTCAGGGGTGCTGGAGGAGGAAAGATGTTTCCTCTACCCTCTTAGATTCTGTGGCTGAACCTGAGGATTAAACTGACATAAAGAAGATTAACAGAAGAAAAACATGCACATTGTGTTTGATGTTAATATTTTTGCATGTACACAGAGGTATTCTTAAGGAAGAAATGAAGACTCAAAGAAGTGGATAGGGCGGAGAGCTTATATGCCACTTTAACAAGGAATGATGAATTGCAGACATGTCACAAGACAAAAGGAAAAAGAAGTTTGGGCTGGGACAAACTGTGGTAAAGTGATCAGAAAACTCATGAGGAAACTAGTGGAAGAAGTAGGTCATTTTAGGAGGGCCGTCTGTACGGACACATCTCAGCATGGTCTCCCCATCTCTGGTGATGAGAATGGTTTCCTCTTTCTGGTAAAGAGGGGGGCACCTTTCTCAAAGGATTCCACGCCCTAATTTTAAGTATACAGAAGGAAGCCAGAGAGGCCTTCTGGCATCTGCGGTTTCTCAAGTGCCTTCTGCTCAAAATCATCAATACATCAAAGCAGCATATTTTGGGTAGCATGTTCTGATGGCCCTCACTGTGAGGAGAAGGAAGCTGCAGCACTGACCACTCCCAGTGGGTGAATGGAATGCTGTGGCGAAGGTGAGTTACAAAGCTGGGAGAGCCAGTGTTGGTTGCTGTCCTTTCTTTCTCTCTCTCTCTCTCTCTCTCTGTCTGATAGTCTGCAAGAGTGCACAGGCAAGAATGTGTCTCCTATGAAGTAACGCAAAGTAATAGTCTGGATGAGCAGATACAAATTAAATCTATGACAGACCAAAGCAGAATGAAAAGAAGGATAGAAAGATGGAGTCGGGGGAGGGAGAAGTGAGAAAAACAAGGTGATTGCAGGCGCAAAAGAGATAGGAAGAGTTCTGTGGCCAGCACCCAGGAAGCCCTGACAAAATGGTAGATCAGTTGCCTTGAGAATAGCTTTTAACCCAAGGCCAGATCAGTTGCCTTGAGAATAGCTTTTAACCCAGGGCCATGCAAGGTGGCTTATGGCCCAGAATGCATAATGTCCTTTTTCCTTCAGGAATGTGTGGGGAGATGTTTATAGAATGCCAGTTCTGCCTGGACTGGGGACTGAGTTAGGAGGAAACATCACGAAGACCTATGAGTTAGGATAAGAGGAGGGCTTTGCCAGCCAGAAGCATCTGAAGCTGACTCTTATGCTAAGGTGAGGGCACTCCCAGTGTAATGGCACAGGCCCTATCCCTTGAGTTTAGAGCACTTGCATGTGGTTATAAACCTAATTTCCTCCCAAAGCAGCCAGATTCCCTGTGCCTCAGACCACACAGGGAGCCTGTGGTGGTGATGCTGGTCGGGAGGACCCAGCAGAGAAGGATTTGGGAATTGAGTGTGACCCCTGAGCTGTGCTTTCGGAAGGAGAAATCTGGCCCTGCCTCACCTTGAGGATATCTGATGGGAAAAGGTTCACATTTCTTTTTTGTCAGTGTGTCATGGCTGGGCTGAATTAGGTGATCTCCAAGGTCATCTTCAGTCTTCTTATTCTGCGTGCTTGCGGAAGGCACTCTTCAGTCAGCCAGGACAGGTGACTGGGAAATGGGGAAGCAGACCCTCCTGTTGGCTTTGTTACAAGAGTGTCATGTTTCACCATAGACAAGAAAGGATCTCCTTTGAAACTTATGTGTGCCCTTCACACAGGATCACACAGAGGGTCCAGGGGGTTCCCTCCCCCAACCACTATCTCCATGAGCACAGTGCTTTAAAGACGTATGTGATGCTACATGGAGATAATACAATGAGCATAAGACCTGCACGTGCACGTTTACCTCACCCACCAAAGGGTACAAATCAGAGGCTACTCACCCTGCAGATTTGGGCAACCCCAAGTCAGAACAGGTCTAGGCCTCTGTCTTCACCACTTTTCTTAGAGTACCACAAACAACTGATAAACGGCCTCATGTTAATATTTTTCAGAGGAAAGAGTGCACAGGTTTACTCCATGAGTAAATTTCAGTCAGGCATTCTCTTGTGAAATCGTTTCCCAAGTAAATAATGTGCACTCCGTATGTAATTACATATCTGTGTGCCATATGTAAGTAAAATATTTTGAAACTAGATTAGAAGACAACATTCAGGAAGCTGTGTTGTCTGTAGGGAACTTCCTGAATGTAGAGTTAGGCCTAAAGACTTGCCGGTGAGACCTTGTAGACTATGTCAGTGGGGCCCATGACATAGACCATGGGGAGAGATGCCATCCCTTATGCAGACCTCTGGGAAGAGCCTCTGCAGTTAGAAGGTTCCAGATGCAGGCTCTGGGGCCTCAGGCTCGAAAGGAGCCATGGGCTGCTTCCTGTTGCCTTGCCTTCTGTTGGGTCTGGTGCCAGGAAAGGTGAGACTGCAAGGAAGATGCCATCTCAAGAATGACAGCTGTAGGGATCAAAGGTTGGCACCTGCCAACATAGTGAGGTCAGGGGCACCCTATGCTCTAAGAATGGCTGTGTTCTTCTGGGAGACCAGCCATCCCAAGTTGCTGGAACAGCCATACACAAACCAGAGCAGGTGGTTATTTACAACCATCTACCAACAGGAATTTAACCAAATCAGAATGGCCGTCGGGTCCATTATGCCCAGTACTATACTTGTATTTGTGTATATCAGA
This sequence comes from Mandrillus leucophaeus, assembly GCF_000951045.1. Lineage (NCBI taxonomy): Eukaryota > Metazoa > Chordata > Mammalia > Primates > Cercopithecidae > Mandrillus > Mandrillus leucophaeus. Next base: position 36,227 of record NW_012099076.1, read on the forward strand.
GTGCCTCAGCCCCATACAAGTCAAATGGAGACCTTATTGACTGTATCCAACTCAGTAAAGTAGCAAATATACAAAAAGTGCTGAGAGTCCTTGAAATCCCACCCCCACACAGAACCTGTTTGTACACAGTCGGCTATCTCCATGGAAGTGGGAGGCACTAACCCCACGGTCTTGGCTGGAAAACAGTAGATGAAGGAATAACAGGGTCACTTGAACTCCTTGATGTCTTCAGGCCCTTTATTACCTAGTTTTCAACCTTCACACGCCCTCCTCAGGAAAAAAATAATCCTCTGGATTACCACTGCCAGTTGTGTTTATTGCTTAATTATTTTACCTGCCTCTTATTAATTACTTGGATCTAGTCTAGGCTTGTTACAGGCCTGTTCAAAGTGTGTGATTTGCAACTGCCTGAGTGTGGCTTTCCTGATTAAAGATTTAATTATTTTCTAATGCTAATAGAGCATGCAAAAAGCTGGAGCTACAGAAAACCCTTGGCACTGGGACCAGGAGTGCTAAGAGCATGGGAAGAGAACTTTGGGTGGAGAGATAGAGCTTATTTTTACTAATCCGGTGATTTCACCTAGGGGTGTGGTGGCTTTTCAGGGCTTTCACTGAGTGTAATGAAGAGACATCTCATTTCTGGGTGTTCATCCACAGAAAAATAAAATCGAGATCCCAAAGAAATAGCTGCACTCCCATGTTCATTGCAGTATTACAATAAGCAAGATATGGAGTCTACCCGTGTCCATCAAGGAATGAGCTGATAAAGAAAAATGTGTGTGTGTGTGTGTGTATATATATATATATATATGTATATATCACACAATGAAATACTGTTCAGCCTGAATAGAAGAAGGAAATCTTGTCACTTATGGCACATGGATGAATTTGGAGAACATTATGTTAAGTAAAATAAACCAGGCACAGAAAGACAAATACTGCATGATCTCACTTGTATGTGGAATCTAGAAAAATCAGACTCATAAAAACAAAGAGTAGAATGGTGGTTACCAGGGGCTGAGTGGGAGGGGAGGGGAAATTAGATGCTGGTCCAAAGATACAAGGTTTCAGTTATAAGACGAATACCTTCTGGGGATTTATGGTACAGCATGGTAACTGTAGTTAATAATACTGCACTGTTTACTTGAGATTTGCTAAGACAGTAGATCTTAGGTATCTGCATCTCTCTCACACACAGACACACACATAGTAACTATGTGAGGTGATGTGTTAATTAACTTGATTGTGGTAATTATTTTACTATGTATACATATATGAAGTCATTACATTGCAAACCTTGGATAAACACGATTTTTATTTGTCAATTATTCCCCAATAAAACTAGAAGAAGAAGAAAGCCCTCTCCCCACTTTGCATGTTTATTTTAACTGTTCCTCCTTTGCCTTCAATTAACTAAACATGGGAACAAGGGTGGGACAGAGATGTGGAGGAACTAAAGATGACGTCTTCATCCAGCATTTATTGAACATCTACTGGAAATGATCTGTAGTAGTACATTTTACAATGCCATAAATTAACATCCCGCAATGGAGGCTGGGGGGCTGGATGGGACAAAAAGGCAGATGAAGGACAAATTCTGATTGTCTCTTCTGTAGTTGGGGCACCTTTCTTTTCCTGCCCTTGGATGTCAGAGCTCCAAGTTCTCTGGCTTTTGGATTCCAGGACTTGCACCAGTGCTCCAGACCCGTGACCTCCAACCTCCACCCAGGCTTTTTGGCCTTCAGCCTTGGACTGAGAGTTACACCATCTGCTTCCCTGGATCTGAGGAATTTGGAGTTGGACCGAGCCATGCTACCATCTTCCCTGATTCCCCAGCATGCAGATGGCCTGTCGTGGGACTCCTTGGCCTCTCCAAGCAAGTGTGCCAATTCCCCTAATCAATCCCTTCACATGTATCTCCCTCTCTCTCTCGCTCTCTCAATAGATAGATATAGATGATATAGATATAGATATATAGATATATATCCTATTGGTTCTAACTCTCTGGAGAACCCTGACTAAAACATATGGCAACTTGAAAAATATAAACTGGTTCACAAATTATTTAAACAAACTAGTGAATGGTATACATTGAATCCATAGGGGGCTAATAAGGGTAGAATAATAATTACTACCATGGATTGGGTGCCTCCTTTGTGCTCAGTGCTTTTAAATACATCTCCATCCTCCAGTCTTCATGGCCACCTTCTAACGGATGAAAAAACTGAGTGGCATTTAATGTGCTCCAGGTCAATAGCCCCTCAGCATATAACTCTGACCTACTTGATGATTCCATGATCCTAAAATGTTTGGCTTCTATGAGCCTCGACTTCAGTGTGTACCCACAGTACTTTGTACACAGATACTGACACTCCTTTTCAGAGTTCCAAGTTTAATCTCTGTTGCAAATGCATATTTGCTAGAAAATGTTCTTCCTTGGAGAAGGACCTATGGCTCTCTAACAATGTTCCTGACACTACATCAGGAACGCTGGCCATAGTGACCACATCGGTGTACCCTGTGACAGGGGTTAGCATTAGGTGTGTAATGCTGAGTAATGCCGGCAGGGAGGCAGCAACTTCCTGTGGCCTTCAAGCTAGACTTGCTCACTCAACCCACAACCACCAGGAAAAGGTGAGTAACGCTTCCTGCCTGCCTCTGCCTGCACGGTCAAATTGTTGACAGTTGGCTCAGTTTCTCTTCTCACCTGTAAAAGGATAATGTTTCTGTAGCCTTGGAACACACGCAAGAATCTGCAAGTAGATATTTGGAATGTGCATGTCTTGGCCTTTTCTTCCACTGTTGCTGGAAAGAAACCCAAAGAACTTAAGCTGTGCTGAACTTTCCAGTACTTCAAAGTAAATTTAAAGGATTTCCTGTTCTTTTTACAACCTGTGGTCATTTCCCATTTACCTAAAATCGATGTTTGCCACAACTGAAATAATCATAGTTCTTCTAGACGTCTCTGAGGTGAGCCAAAAGGTCTTGGACTTTGAATCCAGACTTAGGATTCCATGATACACAAAAGGGGGTTGTACTTGAAATTTACAACTCTGTAGTGGAACTTGTACCCAGCAAATGGGCCGCCAGCCAGTTCAGCAGGTTGCCACAGTGTGGCCCTAGCCAGCACTGCCCTGAGCTCTCCGGAATAGTTTGCTTTCCCTCAGATTTTCTCTTTATTACTATTCTTAAAACACATATCATTTTATATAAAATTATCAACATAAATTGAACCATGATGGCCTTTCCTGCAACACGAAAATTTACATGCTGCTTTAAAATGTGTGTGCGTGTGTGATGTTGGGGTTGCATTCTTATCATCAAGGTACTTCCATGTCACCTGAGTCATTCAGTGGCCGGTAACGTGGGAACTTCAGGTAATTCTGGAGTGGCATTTTGTATCAGAATCCATGCGTTTGGGTTTTGATCTGTTGAATCAGTTATTCCCTTGAGAAGTTATGGCATCTTCTTAAGCATTCTGGTTGGCATTAAATTGTTCTCATAAACCAGCACAGAGAGAGAATAGAGCAGACTTTGGAGCCAGGCAGATTTAGGTTCACATTCTCACTCTTCTACTTACTAGTTCTTTGACCTAGGCAGGTAATGGATTTCTCCACACCTCTGATCCTTGCAGGTGGTCATGGAATTACACGGAACAACCAACAGAAAGCCCTTGTACAGTTTCTGTTACTAAACATGCCTGGGGTGTGCTGGCTCCCTGCTGGCATGGGCCACTCTCCTCTGCCGTTCTGGAGTGTGACAAGTCTCTTCTCGGGATTCTTTCAGGGAGGTCCTCCCAGGTGCAGAACTGAAGCTTGGCTCCATCCACGTACTTCATGTTAGAGAAACTTTTTTTTTTTTTTGAGGTGGAGTTTTGCTGTTGTCGCCCAGGCTGGAGTACAATGTGTGATCTCAGCTCACTGCAACCTCTGCCTCCTGGGTTCAAGTGATTCTCTTGCCTCAGCCTCCCGAGTAGGTGGGATTACAGGTGCCCACCACCATGTCTGGCTAATTTTTGTATTTTTAGTAGAGATGAGGTTTCACCATATTGGCCAGGCTGGTCTCAAACTCCTGACCTCAGGTGATCCACCAGCCTCAGCCTCCCAAAGTGCTGGGATGACAGGCATGAGCCACCACGCCCGGCCCATATCAGAGAAACTTCTAACTGTCCTCAATCCTGACCACATGGTCTTCCCCACCAAGGAGGCAATGTTCTAAGCTGCCCTAATTTAGAGCAAGAATAAAACTGCCAGACCAAGCACTAAAGATGCTCAAGTGCTCACAGTAGTTTTGTCATTAGCTTCCCCAGGAAATGGGAACTAAAGTGAAGTCAAGAACAGGCCATCCAGACGCTTGTTGGTCAAGCCTTCCTCTAGGAACGTGTAGCCTTCCCAGGTAGCTGGGGAAGGAGAGTTTTCCCAGGACTTGGTGTTAAAACTAGAAATTATTGGGCAAATAGGGAAAGCTGGCCACCCTGCTAATGTTGCCCTACCCAAGGCAGGGCTCCCCTAAATGGACACTGCACAGAGGCAGGGGTCCTCTCCTGGGCCTTGGCACACTGGGCAGCTGTGTGAGTTTTGGGTCTAGGTTCCTCCTAGGAGATGAGGGTTGAATGTCATGATTTCTAACACCACTGTTGGCCATAACAGTCTGGTCCTGGCTGAGTCGTACCTGCCCACCTCTCTAGATGCCTACATTGGTCTCTCCTTAGCACCTCAGGCACCTGGAAGGGAAATGGCATGAGAGGACTGGGGGGCACTTGGCAGACACTCCCCCTTTCTAAACTGTGGAAATGACTTGCCAAGCAGGTTGAGAAAACAGGTTATCGGGTCCTGATAACATCTGCCCAGCCTGAGCCTGCTGTTTGCCTCCAAGGGTGTGTCTGAGAGACAGCTCTCAGAGCCCACTTAGGGAAAACATACCCCTCCACTTCCCAGCTGGCCTGCTCTGGCCTGTGAGAGTCACCATTTATTTGCAATGTTGACTCCTCTTATTCTCTCCCTAAGTTTGGGTAGTGGACTCCTTCTAAAAGCCGAAGGAAGGAATGCAGTCTCTTACCAATGATCGCATAATCGGATAAAGGCTACAGGCTGCAGATTCATTTGTGGAGTGTTCTGCTTTTTGTTCGGTTTAGATTTCAAAGCTTTAAGCTTCAGGGTGAAAGACCTCCAGGGACTAAAGTTAACCTCTCAGTGAAAAAAGTGCCATTTACAATTTGCATGTTATCCTTCTCTGTTGCTTGGTTCTCTTTATATGATTTGGACTTTGGGTTTCTTTTATGGTCCAGATAGATCGGCCATCAAATAGAAATCATGAACTAATAGGCTCACATGAATTCATCAATCAGGCTCATGGCACTGCTCATGACATTTCCTCACTTTGCTTTCTCTCCTCCCTCCCTTCCTTGATTTTTGTCATCTATCATCCATCTATGTATTATCTATGTATCATTTCCTTACTGAGTATCTGCCCCCCTGCTAGAATGTAAGTCATCGATCAATGGCAGGGAGCTTGGTGAACCCCCAGTGCCTTGTGCAGTATTTGGCTCCTCAATACATGCGTGTGAGTGAATTCTGTGTGTTGTCATCAGTGACAACCTTGATTCAAGCTACTGTTGAATAAATAGCACAGTTGTTTTGATACCACAAGGCAAACAGTAGATTTAGGTTTACACAATTCTGTTGCTTCCTGTTCTCGCACTTGTAATTAAGAGTCCTCCTTAAGCTCAACAGTGAGTAATCAACAGGATGTACTGAAGCCAGGATCCAGGTCTTTCCACTCTGATCCTGGGGTTCAGATTCTCACTTTCTAAGGAAATTAATATGCTATTTTGACCTAAAGTTAATAGTTATTAGTGATTTAATACAGTCTCCCCTTCAGATCACATGTCAACTTTAACACAATTTTTAATGAGATAATATAAAGATGACAATTGGCCGGGCATGGTGGCTCACTTGTAATCCCAGCACTTTGAGGCTGAGGCAGGCAGATCACCTGAGGTTGGGAGTTCGAGACCAGCCTGACCAACATGGAGAAACCCCGTCTCTACTAAAAATACAGAATTAGCCAGGCGTGGTGGTGCATGCCTATAATCCCAGCTACTCAGGAGGCTGAGACAGGAGAATCACCTGAACCTGGGAGGTGGAGGTTGCAGTGAGCTTAGATGGCATCATTGCACTCCAGCCTGGGCAACAAGAGTGAAATTCCATCTCAAAACAACAACAATGACAACAAAAGATGACAATCAATTGTACTTGGACCGTTTCTGAACAGGTACAATAAGAGAGTTTCTACAGCAGGCTGGGTATCTGTCCATATTCTTCACAGAAATAAAGAAGTGATGTGTTTCTTCTCAAGAAAACCCCTCTTGGCCGGGCACAGTGGCTCACACCTGTAATCCCTGCACTTTGGGAGGCCGAGGCAGGTGGATCACTTGAGACCAGGAGTTTGAGATCAGCCTGGCCATCATGGCAAAACCCTGTCTCTACTAAAAATACAAAAATTAATTGGGCATAGTAGCGGGCACCTGTAATCCCAGCTACTCAAGAGGCTGAGGCAGGAGAATCACTTGAACCCAGGAGGCGGAGGTTGCAGTGAGTTGAGGTCGCTCCGTTGCTCTCTAGCCTGGGCGACACAGTGAGACTCTGACTCCGAAAAAAATAAAAACTAAAAATAAGAATAAAGCAAGCCTATCTTTGGATTCTTACCTAGGGTTAGGCATAGGCCACTGCAAGACTGAGCAAGACGGGCTCAGCCAGGGCAGCGAGAAGGACGATCAGGCTTCTATGACTCACCGGCTGCCCAAGCCTCCACACCCTCAGAGTGCCTGGTGCACACTGCGAGCAAACCCGACACAAGAAGAGTCTGCCTTCACTTAATTTCCTGATGAGAAAGATTACAAACTGTGCTTTTGTTTGTATCTTTGTGCCCATTTTCAATGACCATGTTAATAAAACACGAAGAAAAATATTTTAAGCAAAAGACTGGTGAAACAATTAAACACAACTGAAGGAAAGCAAAGTTCAGAATATTCAAAATTGCTTTGACTGCATTTCATCTTGAGGAAAGTTGATGATTTCAGGTGCCATACAACTCACCCAGGACAAGCCTTGGAATGCCTTCCCCTCATTTCTACCGATAATCTGATGAGAGAACACTCAAGAATGGTAGAAAACAGAAGGCAAGGAACTGTAATGAGCAGACTCTCATTTCAAATTTTTGCCTCATTATTCAAACGCAAAAATTAGTATTAATAAATGATAAAAATACTTTATTTCTTTAATACAGAATATACAATATTGCACTCCAGTTGCAAATAGTGTATAGAAAAAAACTCTGTTTAGAAACTGCCAAAGCAATTGTCAAACTCTACTAATGTTTCCTGGCATCACCAATGATAACCACAGTGCTGAACTTTGAACCAACTGAAAAAGGGCAATGTTCAATAAAGCCTCCTTTTTGTCAGTTTCAGTGCCCAGCAGTTTAACACATTCCATTATGTTTAATTACATTTTTTTAAATTGTCATTCTTTCATGAACAAATAACAGTACCTTGCAGCTATCACTATTGCTCATTCTCGTGGAAAGCAATCGCAAGCTTTTCATCCAGACTGAACTAAACAGTCTAATTTTTCTCAAAGTCACTCAGCAAATTGGGGTAATTCAGGTTTAGGCAAGAAGTTCTTTAGTTTTACTTTTTATATATATTTTTAGGGATAGGGTCAGGGTCTTGCTCTGTCACTCAGGCTGGAGTGCAGTGGTGCAATCATGGGTCACTGCAGACTTGAACCCCTGGGCACAAATGATCCTCCCACCTTGGCCTCTCAAAGCATTGGGATTAAAGGTGTGAGCCACCGCCCCTGGCTGAAGAAAGAACTTCTCACCTCTTACACATACTGAAGACATGGAGCCGTGGCATGAATCTGAATGGAAGGGAAGGAAAATTAACTCACTTCTTTAGGAGTCTGATGCCACCCAGTTCCCCTGTTCTTCATGCCCCTTTTCCGATATCTACTTCTAGAATTCACTCCAGCTGAATTATTTTCTTTTCCTGTACCACCACCAAAGGTGCAAACATCTCTAAAAGATCTTGGTGGTTTTAGTGGAAACCACTGTTTTTCTATTTTTCACCTATGATGTGAATGGTGAGTCTGCACCATTTTTATCTTAAATAAATCCACCCCAGGCTGCATCCATCCTGTTCTGACAGTAGAAAGGCATACACACGTTTACTTAAAGCTTTCATATATAAAATTAGTGGGACATCTGAAAATAAGGGAATTGGGTATATGAAAAGATCATTTACAAAACTGCTCTCATCTTTGACATTATGTTTTTTTTTTTTTTTAACTAAGTGCAATATAGTGAACAGCAAAATAGCAGCATTTTTAGAGAAAACTTTGGGGAAAATTCTTAGATCAGGGGACCTGCTGTCCTGACAGAATCTATATTCAGACAGGTACATCTGGTGGCCGCAAAGACTCCCTAAATGTGTATCTGGGACTTATTTGAAAACAAGTCACTATAGTACTGAGTACTTAATGGAGTGGCAGACACTCCACTTGCAGTCAATGAAAATCCAATTATACAATATACACAATGAGATGACCAAGAAAAACATGATTTAAAATTATACTGATAAAAACTAAAATCATCTGAAGTAAAATAAAACTATCTGAAGACTAATAACTGAGTGAAAATAAATATTTAGTAACCCAATGACCTACTCTCATGGTGAAATAGTTACAAAAATAGAATACAATATTAACCAAGACTTGAATAATTCAAAATGAAATGGTTAACAAAATATCATATCAATGAGAAACTCATTTCTCTCCCCTCCACATTCTTCTCTCTAATGATTTTCTTCTTGAAAAGATATATTTTGATACAAAGTTTTCGAAGAATTGGCTGGGTAACAAATTTTCTTTGGGTTATTTCTCAGAAGGTTCTGAATCTGAATCTATTTACTCTGGGTGTCATGAGCAAGTTCAGAATTAGGGATCCAGTAACCCCCATCAACATTCTCATTCCAGCCACCCTCAGGCTGTCCCTTGCTTCAAAATATGTCCTTTGTAGAAAAGAGTGAATTGGTGTCAAATTTGGGTTGCATATGTCATATGTGGAGGTGTGAATCAGATCAAGGGGCAGTGAAGAGGTCCTGCCTCAGATGCCTGTGTTCCGTGTAAACCAAAATTTTCTGTTCTTTTTGGAAGTTGGGAACAAGAGAACTATGGAGTACATTCTAAATAGTGCTGCAAAAGTGAAATATTGTATTCATCTGACCAAAGGAAACTCCAAGATTCTTCTGCCAACTCTCCAGAAACTGTCCAGTTACAAAAAAAGATTTTGTTTATCAGTATTTAAACACTAACTTATCTTTTAATGGGTACTTCCACATGCCTACACCCCAAATGGAGAATGACATTAATAGCATGACCTTGTAGCCCTCAAGTTATTTTAAAAGTGCTTTCTGACTTGTTAAATAAGATAAACAGTAGTAGAGTTGGGAATTAACTGTCATTTATAGTGCAGTAATGCTCTGGCAACTGGGGTCAGCGTGTGTGAGTGTGTGTGTTTACTCTCTTTTGGCCACAGAATTGAAGCAGAATATGCCTTTTTGTGATTACTTTGATTTAAATGATGCTGGTCAGCCCAGGATGGTCAAAAGGGGTACATGCCATGGCATTCATGCTTGGTTTTCATTTTCCTTGATTAAAAAAAAAAATCAACTTAGATATTGTTAAAATGCATCACAGTACCTCTTTGTCACCAAGTCAGTCAAAAAGATTTCCAAACAGCTTTACGGTTTCCAGCTGCCCTCTGGAAGCAACACTAGTTTCACCTCAAACAAGGAAAATGCCTCTTAGAGCTTCAGCTTGTTACACCTCAGCTAAATTTCAAGGTCTGTGTTCCCATATTCTCTGTAGTATTTTAAACCTTCTCAGAGCCCTTAAGCTTTGTCAATGGGATGCTGCATTCCTGGTAAAAGAGCAATCATGTGGTCACTTAGGCACGCTGGCCAAATGGTCCTGGGATCCCAAGTCACTGAAAAAATCCTTCAAAAAGTCTTCATCACCGGGAAGGTTTGCTTCCTGAGGAGTTAAAGAAAAAATAGTGAATCAACTCTAGTCTAGACAAAAGTTAGTACAATGAAAACTAAACATTATACTGGTCTGGTCCCTGTAGTTTTTGTTTTTTGACATTCTCTGCATTTTGAAACATCTTCTTTTGTATTTTAAATTTTGACAACAGGTCAGTAACTTTACTAAATACAGCTATCATCTCGTTTCTCTGGCAGAAGAAATTCCATCTCCCTGCAGGCCTTTTTCAGGGCTTTAAAAATTTCTCTTTGCCTCCAACTACTCATGGGGCAGTAAAGAAAACTTCTTTAAATGTTGGTAAGGCCAGTGCTAACTACTACAGCGCTGGACAACAAAATAGGAAGCAATGCAGGCAGTTGAACTAAATATCTGAGGGCAGACAGATTCCTCCCTTTTCAAACACCATTATCTCTTAAAGGCCCAGGTGCGGATCATGACAGGGAAGAGTGGCCTTATGGCTACTCAAGCCACTTGTTTGCCAAAAATGTGCTCCTAGTTGCATAACTTCCCAGAATAGTCAAAGAAGAAAGGAAAAGAAAGCTGGGATGTCCCGGGTTTATTCTTCTGCATCTTTGCAAATATGAACACAACTCTGTTCCAGGAGCTTTCAGTGGGCTTCTACAGGTACCTCTTTTTTCTTTGCATCAAGGATAAATGTGAAGATAGCTGTGGAATTGTCTGAACATTTTTGCCTTGAAATTAAGCAATGTCTTATCCCTAATTTCCCAAAGAACAAGTTATTTATGCCAGTATTAAAAGCAGCAACTTATATATTCTATGCAAAACAGAAAACCAGAAAGATCTAAATTTTGGCAAGTCCCCAGTTTGATAAATTGAAAGACAGGAAGATGACTAAATCACAGCAGATAAAATAGATATTTTCATAAACTAAGCTCTGGGAAACAGAATACCAAAATGACCCACGTACAACCAACTACTACTCATGGGTTCCCAGAGGACTTGTGTGCAGATTATATGAGTCATTGCCCAGTTCTGATAGTCTCAGTTTTGAAAAGCAATTATCTTTACCCCACAGGGCAAGAAACTTATAAACTTATTTAGTTCTATTATAATTGAGACACTTTTATTATAATTTATAAATCTCTATCTACCAAGGGGACAAAAACTTCTAGATTAAACATATCTGTTTTCTCTTTCACTTAGAAAACCTGCCTTATTTCATCTCAAGTTTTCTGAATCTTTCATGAAATCCTAAAAGGAATCCTTATAACTTTCAGCAGAAAAAGCACAGCTTATATTCCTGCTTCCACATCTTCCAGAAGTTGCAGAACTGGTCTCAGAACAAGAGACTTCTGCGGGAAGTCAGAAGACCGCCCCACTGGCCAGGTGTTCACACTCTGTCCTGGCTTTCCCTGCTGGTCTCCTCCAGTGGGAACACCAGTGCTGGGAGGCGGGGAGCTGTGAAGGCGCTGAGGTCATGAGCAGACTGTTCCAGTGATCTGGAGAAAGCTCAGGCAACTGTGTTCTCCTCATACCCTCAACCCCGGTAGCCAGGCAGTAAGTCTTTGCGTTGCAGTTTCAAAGATACAACACTGTCTTGGGTCTAGGGAAGTACATTAGTAAAGAAAATCTTTATAGTGCTGGTGACTCCAATTCCATATAAAAACTAGGGCAGCTTCTGTGTGACTGTCCCCCCTGCTCTGAGAAATAATGTGAAACTTCTCAGAAGACAGTTGCTGTTGTCTCCAGCCTGGAACAAATGGGATTCAGGTGGAGGGAGACATGAGGGAAGGAAGAAGCCCATGAGCCTTTTTCCTGCCTCCATCCTTAGTGCCTTCCCAAACCTGCTCTCCCTTTCCCTCTCCCTTCAACTATGTCTCTTGTCACAAAAGTGAAAGCTCTCACAGGCTAACTAAACTTCTTATATTTTTCATAGGTTCAAGCCTAAAAGGTCTTTAGGATATAGTCTATGAAGTCAATGAAATTCTCATTCAGGTCACTATTTTGACATTGGCTAATTCGAGATGGGAACCAGCATGGGTCTGGAGGGATCAGAGCAGGCTGCTTTTATTTTTATATTGTCAGGTTTTATTTTGGTTTCATTTGTATGCCATATTATTAGCTCACCACTATTTATACCACCAAGTCTACCTACTGCCTGCACATGCTCTGGCTACCTGGAGGGAGCTTATTCATAAATTTACTTCTCACGTATTTCAATGGACAACTTTTTGTTTGTTTGTTTTCCATTTCTGGGTTTCAATCGTGCAACACAGGTTATTACTACACAGACTAGAAAATGTAGAGGTTGAAAACCATCTGCCTATTTCCTTTCTTTTTATGGACAAAGGAAGTCTGGTCTATAGTTCAGGAATCACTTGCTAACATAAGACAGGCCCTTAATTCTTGTTTAGTGCTCTCTCCACCAGACAGTGTCCCTCCAAGGACCATGGCCACGCTCCAAAGCTCCTGCCCTACATATGGTGCCATCATGGAAATACCCTTGCCAGCATTCATTCATCTCAGATCTAAAAGACAATCTGTGAAAACTACCAATTAATGTTTGTTTGCTTTTTAGAACTTTGCCTACATATATTTGTTGGGGACTTAGGCTAATGGAAAACACAAATCTTCTATAAATTATAAGGAAGAACTTAAGTCCTGAGCCTTCTGAGTTCAAGAAAAAGAATAAATTAACTTCTTCTCATTAATTTTCATGTCTATACTAAAGTCATAGCCAGAGAAGTTATTGGAGATTTTTTTAGCTGTCGAGCATAGGTGAGCCCTGTGCAAACATCTCTTGGGCAGCCTCCCCCAAACTCTACAGGCTGCCATGCATCTTCAGTTAGTTTATCACAATGGCAGACAATAACTTCATCTCATGATTTTTAAAATTTACTTATAGCAAGTTGTCATTCAAGGGTAAGAGAAAAAAAAAAAGATGTTGCAATGTTTAAATTCTTGGTTCTCAAAGAGAGCCCTGAAAAGATACTTTCTCTTCACTACTTTCCAAGATGCCCATAGGGAAGGGCAGGGTAACAATGAGGACCAACACTCCTTAGTTCCCCAGTGAAAAGCAAAAAGAGCTCGAGGTCAATCCTGCACTACTGGTTGTCCAAAGGGAAGTTACTTCCTGTAGTATCATCGGGGCAAATAAACTATCGACTCTAGTTACAATCTAGTCCAATTTCCCCAGTTTAAAAAACTGAAGCTCTCAAAACAATTTAAATAAAATTTAGCCAAATAAAGATCTTTGTTGCTAAGTGAATGCCAAAGTGCTGACAAGATCCTGTAGAGAAGTTCTTACCACTTCAGCACAGGCCTCCAGGAAAGTGCAGGGAGCCTTCCTTTCTCTTCCAGGTAACACAGCAGCGCCTACCTAGGGCTGCAGGTGGACCGGTCAGCTCCAATCAAACATCAGGACCGCCCACAGCACAGGTCAATGAACTCAGGAACTAGGGCTCTCACGCTGTTTTCAGCGCAGGAAAGAATACTAGGGGTGTAAAACTGCTTTCTGGCAGCACTTTGGATTCCTCCTGTTTTCACAATAATAAGTCAAATGGGACATGTTAATTTGCAGAATTGCCTTTCCAGGCAGCCAGACGCAGCAGTCTCCTAAGGGCCTGGACCTGCAGGTGCCTGGATTGGTACCTTCTGCTCTTCAGCAGCGCGGGCTCAACTCACAAGCCTCTGCGTCCGTCTCTTGGGTCTCTTTCACACTGTAGCTCAAAATCGCACTCAGTTCTAAGCATCAGCTGTAACTGGCCATCGCCCAGCTCGGTCACACTCACCAGGACTCCCAGCCCCGCACACGGCCAGCCCCGCCCCAGCCTTCTGAGCACACACCTCGGGTCCTGCTCTGCTCCTGGCTGGGGGTCTCCTTGGCCTTCTTGCAGGTGTACAGCCACTTGATGATGCGGGCGTTCCTCTCGATGACCGAAGTGGTGCTGGGCACCTGCTCAATCAGCTCCTCCTCCTGCAGCCCGTCGTCGTCGCCGCCGCTGTGCCGGGAGAAGCCGCTGCCGGAGGTGGCGACGCTCACGCTGCGCACCTTGAGGGTCACACGGTCCGACCCCGCGGTGAAGTTCTCCCTCCCCAGGGCCTCCACCACCTCGGGGTCCAGGCCGCAGTACTGGAAGAAGGTGTCAGACTCGGCCAAGGCCGAGTGGCGGGAGCTGAGGTCCGACTGTGAGCGCTGCAGCTCCCGACGCCTCACCACCGGCGGCTCCGGGCCAGGGGGC
>NW_012099076.1:51536-86129 GCF_000951045.1 Mandrillus leucophaeus
CCCCGCCTCACCTTGTGGCTGCGCCGCCAACCGCCTGGAGGACGCTGGGGCGAGCAGGCTCTGAACCGCCACTCACTCAGCCCCAGGTCCCCGAGGTCACCGCTGGACGCAGGCATTTCCGGGGAGGGGGAGCAGCGGGGACGTCCCCCCACCTCCCCCGGGCAGGTGCATCACATCCTTTGAATTCTTAAAGTGACCTCATCTTGTCTGGAAACTTGACTGTTTAATTTTCTCTACCTGAGGTCATATTCTTATTAACAGAAAGGAATAGAACATAAGAGGAAAGAACACGCAGCGCACGCCAGGATCAGCCTACGTGGTGGGTGGCAAGAACGGAGGGACTTGGATTGGGTCCGACTGGGTCGCTGGCCGGCAGCGGGCGTGGCCAGGCCCCAGGACCGAGCTGGGACTCGCAGTGGGGCAGGCCGGGGGCCCAGGCGCGGCTCAGTGGATTTGGAAGAAGCCCAGCCAAGTGCCCAGAATCATTGCTATTTTTACTGTAACCGAGGCAACGGGGAAACCACGAGTTCACCAGGCAGTGGATCAGCCTAGGAATGCTAAGAGTCTAAGATAAAATATCTCCCAAATTCCATTATTTCAAAAATTTGGACAGAATACTGAAGATATCTCTCAGACATGTGAAATGTTCACGTTATCGCGTCTGTGAAGACGACTCCGTAACAGGCTGTGCTTTTAACCTTGTGCTTGAACGTTCCAAGCAGCAGCAGCCGGGAGGCAGGGAGCGCAGCAGGTGCAGATGGGCCCCCAAAGTGGGCGCGAACACCTCACCAAGGAGGAGAGGACTGCAGCAGGGTGGTGCTGAGTGGGCCTTGGGGGTCTTTAATCTCCTTGAGCCCCAGCGAAGCAAAATCTCATAGGGATAGTAGCGCAACAATATATCGCCTTCTGAAAGCCAGACCGCCCACACAGCCTCCTTGGAACACGTAAGACTCATAGGAAAAGGAGTCTAGGCCAGTAAAGGAGAGAGTGGGATAAGAGAGGGAAGAATGCAGGGGTGGGGAGTGAAAGAGAGGGACAGAGACGGAGAAAGGGGGAGCTCCTGGCTTGCCACAGATGATTTCCTGCAGGATGTGGGAGGATGGGGCCTTGAGGTCCAAAGTCAGCCTGCTTTTTGCTCAGCAAGCCTGTTCTCTATGTCAGAGGCAAAAACCTTTTTAATTGTTTAGCCCCAAGTGTCTTCTTTTCCTAATTTGCACTACTTCATGGACAACAGCAGCACTTCTAAGAGAGAGAACTGCAAAATACAGGACCTCTGGAATTTGAGCCAAGGTCCACAATTTACCTTTGGACAGGTAACAAACATTCCAGGTTCTTTGTTTTGTCACCTGTAAAAATTTCTGTTTTAAATTTACAAGAAAAAACAATCCCATTAAAAAGTGGCCAAAGGACATGAGCAGACATTTCTCAAAAGAAGACATTTATGTGGCCAACAAACATATGAAAAAAAGCTCCACATCATAGATCATTAGAGAGATGCAAATCAAAACCAATGAAATACCATCTCACGCCAGTCAGAATGGCTGTTATAAAAAGTCAAGAAACAACAGATGCTAGTGAGGCTGCAGACAAATAGGAACGCTTTCACACTGTAGATGGGAATATAAATTAGTTCAACCACGGTGGAAGACAGTGTGGCAATTCCTCAAAGACCTAGAACCAGAAATATCATTTGACCCAGCAATACCATTACTGAGTATATACTCTTCTTTCTGCTGAGAGATGCAGAGATGATGGGACCACCTGCCTGCAGAGAGGACCCACCCATTCCAGGGTCTCCTCTCTGCTGAGAAGGGAACACTCAGTGAGATAACGTGCCTACAGAGAGGAACTACCCCCTGTGGGTCTCTTCAGAGCTGTTTTAATACTCAATAAAGCTTCTCTTCCTCTTGCTCACCCTCCCCTTTTCTGTATACCTCATTCTTCCTGGACACAGGACAAGAACTTGGGCAAAGATGCCACCAGCCACAGAGGTTTCTGGCCAGAAAAAGCAACACCCCAAAGATTCCATAACACTACCACGAGAACAGTATGGGGAAACTGCCCCCATGATTCAATTATCTCCGCCTGGCTCCACCCTTAACATGTGGGGATTATTACAATTCAAGGTGAGATTTGTATGGTGGGGACTCAGCCAAACAATATCACCATGGAACCAATAGTTCCTGCATCTCCTTATCCCTGGGGCCCAGGTGATAACCTTCCAACATCTACCCAAAGGGCTGCAATGTCACCACACCAGCTGGATCTAGCACCGCAGCTGTGACCTCGGCACCCAAGCCCACACATTGCCCTACATCTCAAGGAACAGGTGGTTAAGTACAGCAGAGGGAGCCACCATGTATGCTCCCCATGGCCTGGGAGCCACCTGCTCAGGGCTTGTGCTACCCCTGCTGGTGCCCTTGCCCCTCCAGTGGCAAGACTGCCATGTGCTTGCTCGCACCATGGAAGGACCCAAGGACTGGCTGCCTGTGGCCTGCCACCACCCCTACCAGTGACTCTGTCCCTTCCAGTGGTGGAGCCATCATGCATCCATACATGATACCCAAGGGCTCAAAGACCAGCCTGCCTTGCATTCCTGTCCCCAGCAACGCCATGCCATAGCCTCCAAAAACAACCACAACTTAGGCCACGGAGATGCTCACAGACACTGCCGATGTTGATTATATCAAAATAAATCATACAAAGAGTACATGACTGTGTCCACCCAGAACCAAAGCCAAAGCACCCTAATCAACTGACACCTAAGGATACATCTACAGGAAAATGTCTTTCCATACGAAAGATACTTCTTAAGATTGGAAGAAGCAACTCTTCCATCAGATGCACAGAAATCAACATAGGGATGCAGGAAACATGGAAAAGCAAAGAAACATGACATCCTCAGAAGAACAATAATTATCCAGTAACAGACCAGAAAGTAAAGGAAAGCTATGAAATGCCTGAACAATAATTCAAAATAATGATCTTAAGGGAACTCAGTGAGATGCAGGAAAGCAAAGATAGACAATTCAGGAAAACAAATTCAGGAAATAAAATCAGGAAAACAATTTATAATCTGAATAAGAAATTCAACAGAAGTCAGTATCATCAAAAAACCCAGAAATTTTGGGACTGAAGAATTCAATGAATAAAAGAACAGATGCAGTTGAGAGCTTCAACAATAGAGTAGATCAAAACATAAAAAATAATTTCTGAGGCGGGTGTGGTGGCTCACGCCTGTAATCCCAGCACTTTGGGAGACCGAGGTGGGAGGATCACGAGGTCAGGAGATTGAGACCATCCTGGTTAACACGGTGAAACCCCATCTCTACTAAAAATACAAAAAATTAGCCAGGCATGGTGACGGCGCCAGTAGTCCCAGCTACTCTGGAGGCTGAGGCAGGAGAATGGTGTGAACCTGGCGGGGGGCAAAGATCGCGCCACTGCACTCCTGCCTGGGCAACAGAGAGAGACTCTGTCTCAAAAAAAAAATAATAAAAATAATTTCTGAACTTGAAGACAGGCATAGGAAAATACAGAAATCAGAGAAAAATAAAGAAAAAAGAATTAAAAAGAATGAAATAAGCCTATGTGACACACATGGGACACCATTAAGTAAAAAAGTTTTTGCATTATGGCAGTTCCAGAAGGAAAAGAGATGGGACAAGAAATAAAATCATTTAATGAAATAATTGAAAACTATGCTAGTTCCATAGGGTCCATAGTGATATGGACATTCAGATTCAGTAAGCTCAAGGCACCCAAATAGATTTAATCTTAAAAAGTCCTTTCTGAGGCACATTACAGTCAAACTGTCAAAAGTGAAAGACAAAGAGGGAATTCTAGAAACACCACAGGATCTCACTCATATCAGCTAAAAAAGCTGATCCTGTGGAAGTAGAGAGTAGAACTGCGGTTATTAGGGGCTGGGACAGGTAGTGGGGGAGGATAGAGAGAGGTTGGTTAACAGATATAAAATTATAGCTGGAGAGGAGGAATAAACTCTAATGTTCTGTAGCATTGTAGAATGACTACAGTTAATAATTTATTGTGTATATTCAAATAGCTAGAAGAGAGAATTTTTAGTGTTCTCAGTACAAAGAAATGATAAATTGCCAGATGACGTGGCTTATGCCTGTAATCCCAGCGTTTTGGAGGGCTGAGGCGGGTGGATTGCTTGAGCTCAGGAGTTAAGGATCCAGCCTGGAAAACATGGCAAAATCCAGTCTCTACAAAAAATACAAAAATTAGCTGGGTGTAGTAGCAAGCACCTGTAGTCCCAGCTACTCAGGAGGCTGAGATGGGAGGATTGCTTGAGCCCAGGAGGTAGAGGTTGCAGTGAACCAAGATCATGCCACTGCACTCCAGCCTGGGCAACAGAGCCAGATTCTGTCTCAATAAATAAATAAATAAATAAACAAACAAATAAATAAGGTACCAATTACCTTCACTGTATGAATACAGTGAAGAAAGTATTCAAATACTTTCATGTTGAAGTTTCAAAGCTGTGTTGGTGGTGATGCTTTCCCGTGTCAACTTAACCCCATCCTCCTCCATGACGCCTGCTTCCATCCACACAGCCCTGCAGCTCAACTTCACGCTTTCTCCACTTTGCCTGCTCTTTCTTTCCACCTAAAAGTTGTCCAGCAGCCCCACTCACAGGAAACTGATAGCCTGTGTGGTACTATCAGGTGTATTGTTTTTAAAGCTTTATGCAATATTTTTTCCCACCACATTATATATAAGTTCCACAAAGCCAGAACCTTTACTCTTCCGTATTTGAATTCCCAACAACTAGCAGAGTATCTGACATTAAGTAACCCAGAGAAGTTTGTCAATTGATTTATATTTGTATTTTCTTGGTAAATTATTAACATCTCTGCTTTTCAGCTACTTCTTTAAATGAAATGTATTAAAATGCATTACCCAGATTTTGATTATAACAATATGTTTTCATGTTTTAGCTTCACTCCATAATCAAAAATTTAATCATAGTATTCATATTTTTATTTGTGAACTTGATATCTCTTTCCACATACAGATAATGGCAAATCCGTGAACCTAATGTGAAAACTAAATTAAAAGTTTCTTTCAAAATTATTCAATTCCAATTATTGATGAATGGGTTCCTTACCTTTTTAAATTTAAGCTGAGGGATTTGAAAATTGACATCTTTATTTAATTGCCTTGTTTTGTTCTAGTTATCTTAATGCAAAACATTAGTTTGCAAATGAAGAATGGATTCTAGACTTATTACAGTAAATCGCATAAACACTAAAATATTTTGTGAGCTGTGAACTGTAATAAAAATTATTTTTTCATCAAAAGCCATTTTCATTTTTAATACCCATCATTGTACAAAAGTACTTATAACTATTTCTACTAATTGGTGTTAAGGTAGGCTGACTCTAAGATGCAGAAGTTCTGATTAGAGTTAGGAGGATGACGTATCCTTGTTTGCCTGGGACAGTCCCAGTTTACATCTGTTATCCTGGCATGAGTTTTTCTTTTTTTCCTTTTTTTTTTTTTTGAGAGAGGGTCTTACTCTGTCACCCAGGCTGGAGTGCAGTGGCATGATCTCGGCCCACTGCAACCTCTGCCTCCCGGGTTCAAGCTATTCTCATGCCTCACTATCCCGAGTAGTTGGGATTACCAGCGTTCGCCAACACGTCCGGCTAATTTTTGTATTTTCAAAATGGATTTCACCATTTTGGCCAGGCTGGTCTCAAACTCCTGACCTCAGGTGATCAGCCAGCCTCGGCCTCCCAAAGTGCTGGGATTACAGGCGTGAGCCACCGCGCCTGGCCTTGGCATGATTATTAACTCTGACCTTCACTCTCAAAAGTGTCCTAGTTTGGATGATGATCTGTGTGGCCACCCTAGTTATATTGCCAGTTCTAACCAACTGTGTGGCTTTGTGTAGGTTAGTTAACTTTTACTGGGCTCAATTTCCCCATTTTTAAATTGAAGAGGTTGACCTATGTAGGACCTCAGGTCTGTTTGACTCTATTTGTATGACTTGTGAAGAAAGCACTGGCAGGTTTGAGAGTTGATGTGTCTTGCAGCTCTCTAATACTCAGGAAAAAACAAATTCCTTTGCTAAAGAAATTTACAGGAAAGCTTTCTTAAAACAAAAATCCCAATGCAGCTTTCTGACCAGACTGTGATGTGCTGGTATTTGCTAAGCTCTGTGTGACTCACCCCCTCTTGTAAGGGTGGCAGAGCCTCTAAACAATCAACTTTGTCCGACGCAGGCCTTTAAGCTACACGAACTTTACATCTGTGGATAGAAGCGGGGGAAAGAGGAAGACAGCAGGGGAGGAGCACAAAGAAGCAGCATGAACCCACTGCAAACCTGGTAAAGGAGAGCTGCACCACCAGCAGCAAGGCAAAGAGCTTGTGAGGTCACTGTGGGAGGAGGCTGAGGGCTGCTTCTGTGAGTCCGTTTGTGAAGAATAGCACACCTACTAAAAGAGGGACCTTCCACCTGAGTTTCCAGGATATTTGGGATCTTCAAAAGTAATATCAGAAATCTATTAATTATTTTCCATACTGTGAAATTCCAGGTGGAAATTGCTCATCTGCAGCACTTGCCTTCCTAGGTTATCGAGAGCATTCGATCCCTGTGCTTTCAGACAGAATTGTGTGACTGCATTTTGAGAATGATAGAACATGAAACATAAGCTGACACAAGTAAACCTGGTTAAGACAATCCACTGATCACTGAAGATCCGCTGAGCTTATTCAATTCATTCTGTGAGACAGTTTTAACTACAGCAGTGTCTACGGCAGTCCAGGTGCTGTGTAGAGCACCCTGCAAGTTGTTTCTTTAGCTTGGAGGCTTTATAAGGAGAATGAAGGCTGTGTTGAGACTATCAGAAAGCCCCTGCAGTGAGAGAGACTCAGACTGCTGTGGTACAGAAAACACACCAAGATGACATGAGGTAGAAACCAGCATCAGACAGGAGTTCCTTCTGTGTGCCGGGTTCTCCAGCCGCCCCTCCCAGGGTGAGTGAGGGCATTGTTTTTGTTTGGATGCCATTGCATCCAAGAAACAGAAATTCCCTGGAGTGCACCGCGGGCCTTGCCTTGTGCAGTCTCCTCTGTAATACCTGGTTCTTGCTTCAGGGTTTTCTCTACTAATTACAGAGAGTTCTCGGGTTTTGTTAAGGCATTTTCTCAAGGTGCAGTCGCTATATACAAATTCTTTTTCTATTGTTTTTCACACTATGTGCTCTGAAATTTGCTGAATGCCTGCTTTGCTAGGTGCAGAAGTTAGTGTTTCTTGTAGAGCAAATCTGGCAAAGTAGACAGAGGCCCCAGTGCACCAAGTCCCCAGGCCGCACACAGCAGGGGGCCTCGACCTGGCCCAGGAAACCATTTTTCCTTCCTAGGCCTCCTAGGAAGAGTTATGGAGAGTAATAACATCTGAAGGTGCAGAGCAAGGTCAGATTGGGCCTTGGGGGCCAGGCGAGGTTGAAGTTGGAAATTAGAGGAAACAGGGTATACCAAAGATACTTAATTCGAAGAGTGACAGAATAACTGGGCACCAAATTAAATAGGAGTAGAATTATTGGGTCTTAAATAAAAGTGATATTTAAAGCTCTTAATGGGACTTATACTAAAAACCCGGACTGCAGGAAGACGGATGTCTTCCCAAGTGGTCTGCAGGACTCTGTTGTGGGAGATATTGAGGATCCAGGAAATAGGTCCTGCCTGGAGATAGTCTTGGGAAACTTCTTCTTAAAATGCCCTCTTTGTGATTAAAATCACATTTTGGTGTTTTGAAGAAAGAAGATTTTCTACACTAAAGAAATCCGTTTAATTTTGTTTGCAACATAACCTCTCAATCTTATTACAGAGCAAAACTCCCGCTCATCCGTGTGTCACACACGGAACACCAGTGAACGTCCTGCGACACCGTGTGTCGCACACGGAACACCAGTGAACGTCCTGCGACACTCCCGCTCACCCGTGTGTCGCACACGGAACACCAGTGAACGTCCTGCGACACTCCCGCTCACCCGTGTGTCGCACACGGAACACCAGTGAACGTCCTGCGACATTCCCGCTCACCCGTGTGTCACACACCAATGAATGTCCTGCAAAACTCTGACTCAGAGGATCTTGTCCAAAAAAAACGCAATTCAGCGAAAATGCCTTTTTAATGTTTAAAACAGTTGAAAAGAGATGAAATATTTATTAAATTTTTATTAATAAATATGAATGGTGGCTACATTTTCTGTATTTTATCTCTGCACTCCTCACAACAGAGACAAACATCATTGTAACTCATCTTAATGGTGTAAAGATCAGCATTCCTTTCTCTAGCTGACCAAAATATCTCTGTTTTAATTTAAGCCTGATTCTTCTGGTTAATTTTCACAAACTTATGGAAAAACTGATCAATTTCCCCTTTATAAAAATATATTAAAATAATAATTAAAAACTTCCTTTTAATAATTTCCTTTAACTTTTTTTGTTTTATTATTTACTTATCACTTTGAATCACTCCCATCATCTGTTTTTGAACTTTCACTAGCTTTCTCTTTTCTTTCTTATAATTACCCCAAGGCAGCTTTGAAGTCCATCAGACAAAGGAAAAAGAGACTTCCTGGTACAAAGAAGCTGCTGAGTTATTTTCTCTGGAACAGAAAACACCAGGATTGTGTGGAAGTCAGGGCTTGGGAGGCACCTGCCCTCAGCAGGGCCAGGGCCAGGAGAAGGGGGATCCCACACACCTGCCCGAAGTTGCTTTGGGCCCTCTGAGGGGTAGTCCAAGAAGCTCCTTGTGTGGAAACATTATCTCATGGCTACCCAGTGGGCGCCGAAGCCAAATATTTGGTCCACACACAAAGACACCTTAGGAATATTATTGGACGCTGGTCAAAATGATAAAGTAGCACAATTGTTCTTTCTTCACAAGAACCCCATGTTCTTAACCTTAACACTTCAAAAGGTGACATTTTAACCCAGGTGGAGGAAAACATTGGTGTCAAGCTGCAGTCACATGTTTGTAATTCTCTCTATAAAGCTTTCAAGGCATTGTGTGCATGTTAATCTTCAATAAATATGATTTACATAAGCAGTTGGCAGTCATACACTACCTGAACTTGTTCTGACAGGACACATGAGGTTTCTGGAGCCTAAGGACCTACATCAGCAAACCTAATTGTTTTGTCCATGGCTTTTTCAATAAATGAAGGCACTTTTGGGAAAAGGGCGATGGCTCGGCAGGTTTACTCTGGGTGGTCGAGTGACACGCAGCCAGTGTGATTCAGCGGGAGCTTAATAGTGTCACATGTGAGAAACACCGCAGCCCCCTCTGAATCAAAAGGACTGGAAAGTTTCCAAAACCAATTACTAAGAACTGGTTATTAATTAAACAGGAACCTAATTAATAAATTACCTATAAAAGGTGCATTTTTAGAAATAATTACAATGTAATAATTTATTTTGTACTTTAGAAGAAAGTTTATTGACTTTGAGCTAATTTTTTCTGGGTGATCTAGACACTGATAGACCATGGAGAAATGGCCATATGGATGCACTGGCTGTAATTTCTGACCACATATAGCAGGCCCTGATTATGAATTAATGCAAGGTTTGGGAAAAGACCATGGTTTTAAAGCCTATGGTCTCGGGCTAAATCCTGGCTCTGTCACTTACTTGTTAAACGGTCTGATGAAACTTAATAACTCTTCATCAGTACCGTTCAGATGACTGGACCTTCCCCACATGGTTCTGTAGGGATTGACAAGGACCATATGTGGAAAAGTTTCTGATACAGTTGGTCGTCTCTTTGCTTTCTCCCTTTATTTTCAGCTATCTTCTCTCCCTCAATTCTGACACCTTGGGGTTCCTAAGCTAGCAAGTGTGTTTGAAAGCAGCTAAGGGTGTAGGCAGCACATTTCTGGCCATCTCCACAGAGGTATTTAGGAGAGAACTTTACCTGTGTAGTAGCTTGCAGTCCTTGAACTCCACTACTCATCAACTATGTTGTTTTCCAAGAAAGTCTACAGGAAAATTTTCTAAAGTAATCAACTGATATTACAGTTATGCAGATGGGCACTTACTTTTGTCCTTAAAACTCCATCTCTTGTGCTCTGGGGTTCCCTTGGGCTCCAGTGGTGGGAAACTCGCATCCATGCATTGTGAAAGAGACACAGCAATCAGTGGGAATTTTTCTCTTACTAGAGAAGACAACAGTTAAATAATGCATGAGGAAACTCCTTGCCAGCCATTTTAATTTCTAGAGAAACTAAGAATGTGTACTGTGGAGGAACGTCTGCATCCGTGGTGCAGCCCTGCACATCTCACTGTACCTGTGCCCATTGCCCTGTGGTTTTGCAATTCCTCTCATTTAAGAGTCGAAGGCCCCTTCCTTACCCTGAAGCTCAGCTTGGTCATGAGACTCATGGTGGCCAGAAGGACGTTAGCAGACCTGGATCAAGCAGAGGCCTGAGGAAGCCCTCATAGGTTTGTGTTGCCTCTCTTGCTTCTCTGCAATCCTGAGAACATGCCCAGACTAACTTAATCAAGGAATGGGAGAGGCATGTGCATGTGAGCACCACATGGAGCACAGCCAGCTGTCTTAGCCAAGAGCATAGCTGACAAGTCTGCAGACAACTGACCCCCAACCAAGCAGTGATCCCGGCAGGATCGCAGAGCTTCCACCCAATCTGAGGCTGACCACAGACACCTGAGTGAGCCTATCACCAGCTGAACCAGAGAGTAGAGTGCAATCTTAAATTATAATTATTTTAAGCCACTGGGTTTTGAGGTAGTCTATTTTGCAGCATGATTGGGTCAATAGATAGCTGATACATGTATTTTAGCAATATAAAAACATAAAGAATCCAAAATAGACTAGTGGACAATTATCCTGAGATGATTCATCATAGGATTAATCATAAAAACCATAAGCTCCTCTGAGGTCTGCAAATCCTTCCACAGAATATTCTTTGTAGAGTGGGGCATACCTGTGCAGTAGCTTCAGGTATACTCTTTAGAATTCTTTCTATTGTAGGAGCTAGAAAGACTGCCAAATGACCATCTTAGAACACCCTACTTGTCAATCATAGATATTTGAGGTAAGGATAACGTATCCTGACACGCTGTGGTTAAGACTTTGTTTACATAGAACTGCCCTGAAGAAGTCACCACTTGTTTTTTTTCTTCACCATTATTGTAGGCAGAATAATAACCCCTCAAAGATGCTCCCATCCTATTCTCTGGATCTTAAGAATATGTCACCTCATATGGAAAAAGGGACTTGCAGATGTGATGCAGAATCTTGAGATGGGAGATCACCCTGAGTTGTTGAGTGGGCTCAACATCATCACATGGGTCCTCACAAGAGGATGGCAGGAGGGTCAGAGTCAGAAGGAGATGTGAGGATAAAAGTGGAGGTCAGAGAAGAGAAAGGATACCATGCTAGTGGCTTTGATGATGGAGGAGGGGCTGTGAGCCGGGAAATTTGCGCAGTCTCTAGAAGCTGGAAGAGGCCCACTGGGAGATTCTCCCCAGAGCCTCAGAAAGAATGCAGTCCTGTGGACCCTTTTGGACTTCTGACCTCCAGAGCACTAAGAGAATACATTTGTGTTCCTTTAAGTGACAAATTACATGGTACTTTATTACAGAAACAGTAGAAAACGAATACAGCCTGCATCCATATAATCTGGTATTTGTAACATGAACTCTGAACCTCCTGGAGGAACCAAGCGTTTGCCTGAACACTGCTGAGAGGTTTGACCATACCTCAGCCATGCTTCCAGAACTGTTCTCAGCTGTGTCCCCTAAGTGACCCTGCCATGATGAGTCCGCTCAAGAAATCCAATGCTGTGAAACTGCAAAATGTACTCAGTCCCAACCCACAACAATAAATGTTTTTAATAATTTTCCATTCACTCCCTTGGCCATTTTCTATTTCCACATCGCCCTCACTTTTGGTTCCCTGTTGTACCCCCAGCCCCATTTTTGTTCCCCCTTTTTCACTTCCTCATGGTCCCCTATTGGTTCCTCTCTGTTGTCCATTTAGAAACCTCAGTTACCTTACTCTTAGTTGGGGTTAAGCTCAGGGTTTACTGGAGTCTCTCTCCCGCTTTGCAGTAGTCTGAATAAAATCTGTCTTGCTGCCTTTAACAAGTGTCTGGTGTTGTTTCTCTTTGACAGTAAACAATTTTGCTAAAAGGATACTCTATCTAATTCTCCTACATGGTAATAGAATAACACCAAACTAATGCCTGAAGTTTTCACAAATCCTCCCTGAAAATACATTTGTTATCCTAGATGTGTCACTAAAGTATAATGCAGTGAAGGCAGGGCAAATAATCTATGTTCTGTTCCATTCTGGGCATTCACCTGCGTGGGACAGCAGAATGAGTGCTGTGCAAGACCAAGAGAGGAAAGTGCTTTGCCTGAGACTGACAAGTAAGCCCCAGAAGGTTCCTGTGGCTCTGAGCTCCCCAAGGCAACTCTGGCAAGCAGGTGAGCTGCCCTTAGCATGCAGCTGTCAACAGCACCCTGAGAAGTGCTCCAGAGGTCCTTGGCAGGAGTCACGAAGAGAGGCTGAGCCATGGCAAGTAGAAGAGAACTTAGGGAATATGGCATTTCTGTTCTCAGTGAGAGTAGCTTGAAAGGTGAGTGAAGGGAGAAGGGCACCTGTGGTGTTAAGGACAAAGGAGGCCACTGCAGATTTAGGAACGGAGTGTTGCCTTAGGGCTTGCTAATGGAAATCACAAACTGTCCCTGGGATATTTATGTAGAATATATACACTGTCTTTTACATCTTCCCTCCTTGTCTCTCTCCCTCGTACTATTTTCCCTCGTACTATTTTCCTATTAACATTAGAGTTACAATGGAAATAATTTTGTTTGTTTGAGACAGGGTCTGGCTCTGTCACCCAGGCTGGAGTGCAGTGGCATGACCTCAGCTCACTGAAACCTCTACCCCCAAACCCCACCATCCCTGGCTCCAGTGACTCTCCCGACTCAGCCTCCAGAGTAGCTGGGATCACAGGCATGTGCCACCACGACCGGCTATTTTTCTGTATTTTTAGTAGAGATGAGGTCTCACCCTGTTGCCCAGGCTGGTCTCAAACTCCTGAGCTCAAGCAGCCTGCCTGCCTTGGCCTCCCAAAATGCTGGAATTACAGGCATAAGCCATACACCCAGGTGGAAGTATGTTTACAACAACAACGAAAAGACTCCACACTGCCTGAGGTCTGTCACTAGAAGAAGGGATTGCAGAGAAGCAGAACGGCAACACAAGCCCGTGGGGGGTTCCTCAGGCCTCTGCTTCCAGGTCTGTTAACATTCTTATGGCCACTATGAGTCTCACATTCAAGCTGAGTTTCAGGGTAGGGAAGGGGCCTCCACCTCTTGAACAAGAGGAATTGCAAAACTGCAGAGCAACGGGCACAGGTACAGTGAGACGTTCAGGGCTGCACCACGGATGCAGACGTTCCTCCCTGGTACACATTCTTAGTTTCTCTAGAAATTAAAATGGCTGGCAAGGAGTTTCCTCACACATTATTTAATTCTTGTCTTCTTTAAAAACTAAAGTAATTCTAAAAGTTGACTGACGTAGCTCTTTCACATTTGTGAGGAGGGTGAAATGAAAGTCTGCGACGGCACCAGCACTGGCCTCAGTGATTGCGTTGTGCTGTCCTCTGCCTGCGAGCTCAGTGACTAAGCCAACTGGAAAATGTACAAAAGCAGTAAATTATTAAGGGCCTCAGTATGTTTATGTGTGTGAGTATAAATGTGTGAGAGGAAAATATCTGGGGCCCCTGAGATCACTAAGCTAAGGGGACAAGTCAAGCTGGGAACTGCTTAGGGCAAACTGTCTCTCATTCTATTCAAAGTCACTCCTCTGTTCACTGAGATAAATGCGTATCTGACTGCCTCCTTTGGAGAGGCTCATCAGAAACTCAGAAGAATTGTCTCTCACCTACCTGTGATCTGGAAGTCCCCTCCCCACTTCAGTTTGCCCCGCCTTCACCTCAAGTTGTCCCTCCTTTTTGGACCGAATCAATGCTCATTTTACATATATTGACTGATTTCTCATGTCTCCCTAAAACGCATAAAACCAAACTGTGCTCTGACCACCTTGGACACATGTCATCAGGACCTCCTGAGCCTGTGTCAAGGGTACATGTCCTCAACCTCGGTAAAATAAACTTTCTAAATTAACTGAGACCTATCTCAAATTTTGGAGGTTCACAAATGTAACTGTAAAGGATACATTATTTTGGGGTTCCATCAAAGAAATAATTTTGCATTCAAGTCTCTTCTGTATAAAGCTGTGAGCATTCCGACTGGCTGCACAATAGTAAGGCAATGACTTACCCAAAACAAACAGATGTGCCTGCCCACGTCTTACTCATGACACAGGCACCCTGGGAGCCAGGAGATGCGAGGTGAGTCTGAACCCCCATAGCACATGCTGTACCGATGCTGTGGAGCAGGAGCAAGGTCGAGTCACAGGCGTAGGCTCTGGGTCACAGTTCTGGACAGGCTCATGGAGTTGAAAAAGCCAACGTCGGTCAGAAACAAACCACTGGGCCCTAGAAACCTGAAGATTGTCAGGGGACTGTGCAGTTGAAGGTAGCATAAGAGGGGGCAATTTTTATGGGTCCTTAAGGCTTTTACACTTTCCACATAGCAGTGAGTGCTTAGCACGTGCTGGAACCAACAGCAGGAGGCAATCACAATGCCTCTTTTCAAGTGTCTATTTACCCAGAAACTCAAATTTCTTTAAACATTTTCCTTTTGGTGAATGTTTCAGACAGCAAATTCAGGACAAGCAGATACCATCAGCTCAACTCGCTTCAGCAATTAACCTCATTACACGTGAACATTTTACTCCCACAAACACAATTTAAAGCATTACTCCAAGACAATTTTTGACATAATTCCTGGAAGAATACAAATAAGGAATCCATTAACTGGAAAAGTTACTCAAGTTTTACCAGGGATAAACCAGCTCACTAAAAGGCTTTTAGTTTTGCTGCAGGTGTGTAAGCAAAGGTGAGTGTGGCAGTCAAAGACCATATCCCTAGGAACACCTTCATTCATCTGTGGATCATCCAGCACTAGACAACAGGCTGCGGAGCGATGGCAGCCGAGTGAAGGTCGTCACCAGCACCAGACAACAGGCTGCGGAGCGATGGCAGCCGAGTGAAGGTCGTCACCAGCACCAGACAACAGGCTGCGGAGCGATGGCAGCCGAGTGAAGGTCGTCACCAGCACCAGACAACAGGCTGCGGAGCGATGGCAGCTGAGTGAAGGTCATCACCAGCCCATGGGGAGATAACGAAAACTGAACACCTCAACACACATGGGGCTACAGGTGCATTTTATGATGATAGAGTCACTGGCCCACCCATTTCTAATGGGATAAAGTAACACAAAGCTTGGAAAATTCATATCTTTCTAAAGAAGGCAGAGGGCAGATCAGTGATTACTCAGTGAGAATATGGGCCTTCCAAGGCCTGCAGGAAGTCTCTATCATCTTATCATGAATTTAAACATTTGTATAGGCAGGTAGACCAAGGTTCCTCTCCATTTCCTCTTCTACCTCTTCCCTACTGTATAAGTTTTTCTCACACTGATAATAAAAACATACCTAAGACTGGGCAATTTATAAAGAAAAAAGGGGTTGAATGTACTCACAGTTCCGCATGGCTAGGGAGGCCTCACAATCATGGCAGAGGGTGAAGCAGGAGCAAAGCCACGTCTTACATGGTGGCAGGCAAGAGAGTATGTGCAGGGGAACTGGCCTTTATAAAACCATCAGATTTTGTGACACTTACTCACTATCACAAGAACAGCATGAGAAAAACCTGCGCCCATGATTCAATTACCTCCCACCGGGTCCCTTCCATGAAAAGTGGAGATTACAGGAGCTACAATTCAAGATGAGATTTGAGTGGGAACACAGCCAAACTATATCATTCTTCCCTGGTCCCTCTTAAATCTCACACCTTCACATTTCAAAATTGATCATGCCCTCCTAACAGTCTCCCAAAGTCTCAACTCATTTCAGCATTAATTCAAAAGTCCGTAGTCCAGAGTCTCATCTGAGACAAGGCAAGTGCCTTCCACTGATAAGCCTGTAAAATCGAAAGCAAGTTAGTTACTTCCTAGACACAACAGGGGTACAGGCATTGAGTAAATATACTCATTCCAAATGGGAAAAATTGGCCAAAACAAAGGGGCTACAGGCCCCACACAAGTCCAAAATCCAATATGGCAGTCATTAAACCTTAAAGTTCCAAAATGAGCTCCCTTGACTCCATGTCTCACATCCAGGTCACACTGATGCAACAAGTGGGCTCTCACAGTCTTGGGCAGCTCTACCTCTGTGGCTTTGCAGGGTACAGCCTCCCTCCAAGCTGCTTTCATGGGCTGGCATTGAGTGTCTGTGGCTTTTCCAGGTGTGCAATGCAAGCTGTTGGTTGATCTACCACTCTGAGGTCTGGAGGACGGTGTCCCTCTTCTCACAGCTGCACTAGGCAGTGTCCCAGTGGGGACTCTGTGTGGGGGCTCCAACCCCATATTCCCCTTCCACACTGCACTAGCAGAGGTTCTCCATGAGGGCCCCACCCCTGCAGCAAACTTCTGCCTGTATATCCAGGCATTTCCATACATCATCTGAAATCTAGGTAGAGGTTCCCAAACTTCAATTCTTGACTTCTGTGTACCTGCAGGCTCAACACCACGTGGAAGCTGCCAAGGCTTGGGGCTTGCACCCTCTGAAACCACAGCCTGAGCTGTACCTTGGCCCCTTTTAGCCACAGCTAAAGTGACTGAGATGCAGGGCACCAAGTCCCTAGGCTGCACACAGCAGCGAGGCCCTAGACCTGGCCCAGGAAAACTTTTTTCCTTCCTAGGCCTCCACATCTGTGACTGGAGGGGCTGCTGTGAAGGTCTCTGACGTGCCCTAGAGACATTTTTCCCATGTTCTTGGTGATGAACATTTGGCTTCTCATTATTTATGCAAATTTATGCAGCCATTTTTAGTTTCTCCTCAGAAAATGGGTTTTTCTTTTCTGTGGCACCATCAGGCTGCAAATTTTCCAAACTTTTATGCTCTCTTCCTCTTGAACATTTTGCCACTTAAAAATTTCATCTGCCAGATACCCTATATCATCTCTCTCAAGTGCAAAGTTCCACAGATCTCTAAGATAGGGACAAAATGCCACCAGTCTCTTTGCATAGCAAGAGTGACCTTTACTCCAGTTCCCAACAAGTTCCTTATCTCCATCTGAAACCACCTCAGCCTGGAATTTATTATTCATATCACTATCAACATTTTTGTCAAAGCCATTCAACAAGTCTCTAGGAAGTTCCAAACTTTCTCACATTTTCCGGTCTTCTTTTGTGCCCTCCAAACTGTTCCAACCTGTCTGTTACCCAGTTCCAAATTCAATTCCACATTTTCAGGTATCTTTAGAGCAGTGCCCCACTCTTTGTGGTACCAATTTACTGTATTAGTCTGTTTGTGTGCTGCTAATAAAGACATACCTGACACTGTGTAATTTATAAAGAAAAAGATGTTTAATGGACTCACAGCTCCACATAGCTGGGGAGGCCTCACAATCACAGCAGAAGGCAAAAGAGGAGTAAAGTCACATCTTACATGGCAGCAGGCAAGAGAGTGTGTGGAGGGGAGGAGAACTGCCCTTTATAAAATTATCAGCTCTCATGGGACTTATTCACCATCATGAGAACAGCATGGGAAAAACCTGCCCCCATGATTCAATAACTTCCCACCAGGTCCCATGATACTTGTGGATTATGGGAGCTACAATTCAAGATGAGATTTGGGCGGGGCACAGCCAAACCATATCATGTACTTTCTCCAAACTTAGCTGAGAATGGGACTTGTGTGTATGTGTGCGTGTGTGTGATCAGTTTGAACAGCATTTCACAGCACATGGGTTTGGGAATTGGACAATCTGTGTCCTAGACAAAAGACACATTGCCATTATTGTATTTAATCTAGTCTTGGTCACCAGGAAGACATATTGCAATTTGGGACTAAAGTCTTGGCTAATAGTAAAGAATTTCTGCCTTAGATTCTTGAACCAGCAGTGGGTGACTAAGGGAGTATTTGAGGTTTTTAATCTCAATTACATATCACCTGTAATTAATAGTAAAATCCTGGGTGTATGAATTTAACACCAGAATTAACACAATAAGGTTATTGAAGTCAACGTTTAAATTCATAGATTCTGTCAGTTCTAGTTTATAACCACTTTTCCTCCTCTGGGATGACTTCCACATATTTGACAATTATTTCCAATGAGTTTGTTCCTGCACAAACACTTGGCCAAGAGTCCCAGCCTGGTGCCTCTTCCTGGTCCCTCTCGGTATCCTTATGACCATCGGTTGTCACCATGAGCTCAGCATCAAACAGTACAGCCTCAGCTGAAGAGATGAACAGAAACACTGAAAAAGCTCTCTGGAGAGCCACTGAAAACTTTGCAAAGGAAAGGAGGGAAAAATAAGTGGTTGTCAAAAATGCATGACATCTTTAGATCACTTTGGGGCCTTTCATTATGGAGAATTTCTTTAGCATACAAGTCCTGATTAATCCAAAGCAAACCTAAACAAACCCTCAAAGGCTGCTTTGTAGTGATTTCATCTCATCTGAGTTAAACTGTGTGATAGCTTATTACAGGTCTGCTGTGGAAACACCTACAAAAGCTTTCTGGATAGCAAGCTGTTAAAAAAAATGTTTTTCCTGTTAGATGTCCGAATAGAGATAATTTGATGTGAGTTTTAAAGAACAAGATGTCCTTCGGTTGCATTTCATACATAGCAGTGATTCACAGTGGAAATGCTTTATTTAGAAATTTTGAATAAGTTACACTATCTGGAAGTGAGGTGATTCCACATAATAGTATTTGAAAAACAAAAATAAGTATCTTTTGGTAGATTTGGTTTATGTTTCTCTTTAATTCTCTACTTTAGGTAAATGAGTTAATAGTAATTTAGCTCCCCTCCAAAAAACAAAGGCAGTTGGGAAGGTGTCAAATGGAGAATTTTGGGGGAGAGACAGGAGTTCAAAACCTGGCTCTACCAGATCAGTCTAGTGCAATCGTGGGCAAGGTAAGTGGTCCTTAGTAGGCTTATTTTCCTAACACGTAACATGGGCCTGTGAACCCAGAAAGTCAGAGACAGGTCTCAGTTGATTTAGAAAGTTTATTTTGCCAATGTTGAAGACATGCCCATGACACAGCCTCAGGAGGTCCTGACGACACATGCCTGAGGTGGTCGGGGCGCAGCTTGGTTTTATACATTGTAGGGAGATATGAGACATCAATCAATATATGTAAGAACTACCTTGGTTTAGTCTGGAAAGGC
Organism: Mandrillus leucophaeus; assembly: GCF_000951045.1. Lineage (NCBI taxonomy): Eukaryota > Metazoa > Chordata > Mammalia > Primates > Cercopithecidae > Mandrillus > Mandrillus leucophaeus. The sequence goes on from NW_012099076.1 coordinate 70,914, forward strand.
GAGACAACTCGAAGCAAAGGCAGAAAGGCAGAAAGACTCCAAGCCTGGAGGGAGCTTCCAGGTCACAGACAGGTGATGCACAAACTGTTGCATTCTTTTGAGTTTCTGATTAGCCTTTCCAAAGGAGGCAATCAGATATGCATCTACCTCAGAGAGCAGAGAAGTGACTTTGAATAGAATGAAAGGCAGGTTTGCCCTAAGCAGTTCCCAGCTTGAATTTTCCCGAGTAATTTTGGGGGCCCAAGATGTTTTCCTTTCACAGGCCTAATGCTATCGATCTATAGAGTCTGGAGTATTGCAAAACTCCCTTTCTGACCTCCCGAGGGACTTTGGACATTTGTGTACCTCAGCCTGATGACAAGCCTTTGATTGCCTTACAGATAATTCCTCACCTGCTTGCCAGAGGCTCCCACATCAGCCCACTGCCCTGAAATAGCAATGCAGAAAAGCCAGAGAGGGAGATCTGGGGCCAGGCAGGCAGGCTCAAATCCTGAGTGTGACTTGCTGGCTAGGGCACTGAGTCAGCTGCTTCACCTCAGTGCTTCGGATATTTGAGGGCTGGTACCTACAGGGCTGTTGTGGGGTTAAATGGGTGACATTTGTAAGAGAGACAACGACCCTCAGCCCATTTGTTAGTAGGTGCTATGTACACATTACATTAAAGAGCGTGTTCTTGTGCTCATGTAGCCAGATCTCTTGACAGATTCACCTTCGATCTTGCTCTTTTTCCTGCTCCATCTCCTTTCACTCCAACTTTCAAATCTTGACAACAGTTAACTGGTAGTGGTCCTCTTTCAGAGATTGTGGAATTGTCTCCACACTAGCAGTTAAGAAAGGGACACCAGCAATGGAAACTGGAAAACTCCAAAATTACAGGGGCCTCACATAGCAGGAGTTTCATTTTTCACTCACATAATGTCCAAAATGGGTGTTCCTCACCAGCAGCGAGACTGGCTAGGAGACTCTATGACAGGCAGGCTTTCAGGGATCCCCCACCTGAAGGAGACTCTGACTTTAATATGGGGCTTCTAAGAACACAGAGAAGTCAGCTCTGCTAACACGCAGCAGGCAGATGGGGTCAAAGCCAGAGTGGAGGGCCCATGGGGATGTTTCTGTGGGCTGGTGCTGGATGTAGGTGAATCTCTCTGTCCATGCTCCACTGCCTGGGACTCAGTTGCCTGAGTTCCCTGATGCAAGATGAGTTGGCAAACGCAGTCCCTCATGGAGCAGCAACTTTTCAGCAAAATATCTGCATTTTGAAAGAGGAGCACAAGTCTTTGGTTGAAAGTTTTCCCATCTACCCATTCCTGCCCCCCACACAACAAGAAATACTTAAATATTTGTTATCATTAATGATGATCAATACAGCAAGTAAAATTTGGAAATAGCTGTCATTTTTTACCACATTAATATGTCTCTTGCTTCTACACAGTTTGCCTTGTAGCCTTGCATCCCGAGATGGATGTGACCTTTCTCAAACCACCTGGGACCATCTGTGTTCCAGAAAAGCAGAGCGATGCCCCTACATGGTCAACAGTACACCCCACTGAATGCTGGGCACCTTCTCATTGGTTAATTCTCAGTCCACCTAGCAAGTACCTGAAGTGGTAAACCCATGAGTGTTCTAACTGGTAGGTTCTTGTGGAAACCATGAAGCCCTCTACATTAAGGACAAGCACATTCATTCACTTCAAATATTCTCTTGCTATTCCTTATGGAAAGAACATCTTTTTGGATCCTGGAAGGCAGTTTGAATAGAGGGAAGAGATCCCCAACAGTCCCCATGGAACACATTGATTGACGTGCTGGGAGCAGCCCCGCCATTGTGGTGATGCCACTCCAATGCAGCGGGGGACAGGAACAGTTGATAGTTGTTCACAGGCCATGCTGAGAGGTGGCATGGCTCATGGTAGACTGGATTCAGAGCCAGAGGGGCTTCGGAAATCACCTGGCCCAGCCCCTCATCACAAGGTGAGGCAACCTGCAGGATGATCTATTTTAGTCTTCCAAAGACAGCTAACCCACCACTGATGCCTTTTTAAGCCCATGATTAGTGGGAAGCCAAACAGGTTAAGTGGGACTTCAGCTGTTCCACCAAGCAGGGGCCCACTGTGAAAATCTCTCAGTGTCTTCCTCACTGATATAAACAAATGTGTGCCCACATTCTTTGACTCACTAATTTTAAATAATTTGGTAGTCTTGATTCAAGTACATTTGACCAGAGAAGACAAAGACAAGAATGCCTGTATCAATATAAACTGTCACTGCCATTTTGGAATATTGGTCTATTTCTCGTCTTTTTTCTCCCTCACACTGTTAATGTCTACATAGAGGGCTTGCGCTTCCAGGACTAAAAATAATTCAGTTATTGATATTTGTGTATGATCTCAGCCAATAACTTGTCTAAAGAGAATATTTTATTCCTGGGATAAGAATATATTTCTATATCCAATGCATGTTTTTAAAACATAATTTTCATTGTGAAATACTACACATATTTTAAGAAAGTATGAAAAACATAAATATATGCTTTAATGAATTATTACATGAACACTAATGGAACTACTATCTAGATCAAGTATGTCTTCTGTCTAACCTTGTCCTGACGTTAATGTCTCCCAGGTAAACATCATCAAGGCCACAAGTTGGGTTTACTATTTGAAAAGGAGAGAACAAAGACCAGGTGGAATGGCAGAACTCCCCGCATGAGGATGTTAGAAGGAACCTATTATAGGATTTGACTCGTGCTTGGTAATTTGGGGTGGGGAATCTAAGGAAGCAGGACTGTCTTTGGATTGGATCTTCTCAGGAAACAAGAGTAATTTTTAAATTTGATACCTCAGTAAATCTTACCTAGAAAGAGGAAGGACTAGATCTAGACTGAACCTGTAGCTGATAAAGATGCAGCCATCACTCACATTATCCAGGAGAGGGGGATATTTGCGATTCCGTGGCTTGGAAAATGTTCCTATTTTGTCTGTGTTCAGATGTGATTGTTGGGGAATCTTGCTTTTGCCTTACTCCATGACTGATGTTGTCTGATGCTGATGTTCTCTGACTTGTTTGTCTTCAACAGGAGAGCACCGAGGGCTTACTCAAGGCACAAGGCCAGCCCCTGACCATGAGGGCGGAAGAGGGCGCCCCTGGCCGTGAGGGCGGAAGGGGGTGCCCCTGGCCGTGAGGGCGGAAGAGGGCACTATATCCCCCCCCATATCCCCCCCATGCCCCCTCTTCCGGAGAGTGGGGATGGACTAGCAGCCACTGTGTCATTTAAATGGACCTTTTGTAATGACAAGAATTAAGGCATTGAAATTGTCTACTTGGTAGGGATAGGTAAGTGTTTTTAGTCTCATGTTCACATTGATGTTTTGTGTTTTTTTCCTCCAGATCAACATCAAAACAATTCTTCTTTTTCCTCGATTGTTTAATTAACTTCTGAAGAAAGCATGTAAGGATTAAATAATTAGATGACCATCACAACCTCTCTGGGGCATATGTTTTTATTTTCTTATAATTATTTATCTATAACTTTAAAAAGGCCTGACTATAACTTGTGTTGTTATGTTGCAGTCTTTAATCTTTCTCCACCCTCAACTCCATGCCAAGTGTATCTAACCTGGAATGAAGTAAGGGGAAATGGTGTGTGGTGTACAGTTTCAATAATCAGCTAATGACTAGCAGCAGGAAATCTGCATCAGAAACATATAAAACATGTCTTCTTTATTTCACCACATAGCTGCCAGGGTCGAGAGACTTGCAACATTCCCCCGACTTTAGCGTAACTTGCTGTGGAACATTGGGTTTAATCCTAGCGTCTGTAATGTGGGGGTAAGAGGATTTCTGGGGATAAACGAAGCAACACAGATAACATGCTCTGAGTTCTTAAAAAACTGCTTAATGTTTTACAAAGTTTTTCTAACTTACATTTACACATTTTTTCCATACCATAGCCTTATTATTTTAAGTAAGATGACAATATTCAACCACACAGAGGTTTGCAATAGGCACATGTAGCTTATTTTAGAGTCATTTATATTCTTACCATTCTGCAACTGAATTTTTCAACATGGCTCTTCAGGGCTGTTCTCTTAAAGAAAATTTTGCTAATTTTTCTTTAAGAGTCTCCTTTGCATGCAATCAAAGCACTACGCTAAGAAAGCAAGAAAAACAAAAGCCTCTACTCCTGTTGGCATTAAGGCTGTGGCTTTCAGTTCAAGAATTCCTGCAGTGTTGAAAATGAGCTCATGGATGAACAGCTCTGTATGGATTCAAATGTGACTGTTTCCTGGCACCTGCTTCCCAAGCCATTGCATGCTGTAATTAGTAATTACTAAGCACCATGTGGGCATTATCAGCATTTCCGATGTGCAGTGCCACCTGCTTTCCTGTTAGTAGTTACTAGCATTTTGGGACAGTCCGAGGAAATCTGAAGTGGTAAATCAGTGGGCACTCATCAGTAAAAGAGAAAAATGTGCATATATTCCAACTACTGACTTTAGAAAACATACATTGTCTATAGACTCCCTGAGCCTGCTCCAGGCCCTTACGCAAAGTAGACCGTACTTTTTACTCTTTCTATTTTATCTAGAGGTAGATATTATCAGATATATTATAGAAGTATGGAGAAAAAGGCAAAACAACAGGTAACAATAGATGCATGACAGCCATTATTCAGGAATACAGAGAACTATTGGCAAGGGTAAAAGTAACTGACAAGGGTAAGTTTCTTGACTTAAAAAAATCAGTGACACAAGAAAGAATACGAGGTCTTACAGCCAAAGAGTTGAGCTTAAGAACCACCCTGTGCTCATTAGATGAGACATGGGCTGATTGTCTCACTCCTCAAAGTGCCCTTTTCTCATCTGTAGAATGGCGATTCTAACACCTCCCCTACCAACTTTCTTGGGACCCCTTTAATATTTTGTCTAGCTGCCCCTTACCAACATTAGTAATACAGTTTATCTGTAAAATGGAAGAAATAAATTAAATAATTGCTAAGTCTTCTTCCTAACTCTAGAATTGAAAAAAAATATGGCTTTCTGCCTTCCCCATTCTCTGAGTACCTAGTTCACATCATAAGATCACATAAAGCACTGACAATCACCAGGGATGGAACAGCTAGTATGTTCCAGGCCCTTCCTGATGTTATCACTGTCTTCATTTTACCCCCTTTCCCAGAAAACACACATACTTTATTAGTTTAAGAGTATTTACATATTGTTTTATCAAGCACTAATTAGGCACCTAATATGTACTAGGCACTATGTATTAAATACGAATATTCGAGATTTACAAATGAAGAAGCTTACACTAAATAGCAAGAGATTAAATAGCTAGTTAGTTCCTGAAGCAGGAATCAAACTGAGGTCTGTTGTTCCAAAGGTTATATTCTACCATGATGCTATTTCTCCAAAGATTTCATCTGATAAAAATGAAATGTCTTTAAATTTTCAAATGTTTCTTGTTTAGTATAATAACAACTGAACAGAATCTTGGGGGAACACACTTTGGTCATGAGTACCATGGCCTAAAAAGGTTTTTGCTGATGAGTGAGGAGTATGAAGAACATCTCTTCTGATCCATAATATGTAAGTTGCAGGTGTCCTGCACTACTACTGTAGCCAGAAAACACAACAACCTGGGCAGCTATGGTTTAATGGAAAGATCAAGGCTTGAAGTAAAAAATTAGGGCCCTGATCCTTACTCTGTCCAATACTAGCTTATTCCATTAAACAAATTTTTTAACTTCTCAGAATTTGGTTCTACTGTGTTTAGAACAGATGGTAAACTGTTGTACGCCTGCCTCACAAAGACATGTAAAGCACGTTGTTAAACGTGATGCTCTGTGAGTAGAGCTACTGATCACAGTGGAAGACGGCATTTCAAGTACTGATTAACTAAAGTTGAGCTTGATATTATGACTTGAAGCCTCGAAGCAAGAAAGATTGCTCAGTGAGTGGGCAGAAAAAGAATGTTACAGAGTTCCCATCGTCTGGGTTTGGATGCCCAAGGAAGGAGCCTGGTAGTGGAGCAGAAAGTACTAGATGTACCAGAAGATACCGGACAAGGCTAATGGTTAGGTTCATGAATAGAATTAGCCTGAGGAAGGGGATAGTAGCTCACAGGCCAAGTGCCCGGGCAGTCATTGACAAAGTACCAACCCCAAACTGTAACTTGAGGAAGAGTCAGGTTACCAAAGCCAAGGCCCAGCAGAGGGAAATTGTTGTGGGGAAACCCAACAGGCACAGGTCCCAAAGTAGGCGATATGTGAGGTGAAACATAGTATTGGAGTGCAGCGGCCCAGGACAGCTCCAGTGGGGAGCGCCTGGGTTCCAGCCTATAGCTCTATTGCACATTCCCTGGGTCATTTGCCTTTGTATTGTATTCAGTTTCAGTTGCTTTGCTCACAAATTGCTCGATGAGAGGCAGGGCTAAGGGCCATGCTGAGAAAATGAATGAGCAGAGCAATGTGAAATGAGTGTGCTCATCTGAGAAAGATTTTCAAGTAGAGAGACCTTGAAATCCAAGGCTACTTGGATTTAAGGGAGCCAAGAAGCAAGAAAAATTACATACTTAATTGCGATTAAATGTGTTCTTTTAGAAGCTGGGGAACCTTAAACCACAAAATAGCAATTAACATTCTTTATCTGACACCAAAACAATTTGAAACTTCTTGTGTCTTAAAATGCTGTTGGCAGCTGCTGGCTTTTGGAAAAGGTGAGCAGGCATATGTGTTTTCTATCTTCTTCACCCCTTTTATTAGTGACAACAAATGGTTTCTTACTGAAGCCAAATGATTTATTTTATATTTGTGTTAATTACAGAGCAGAAAGCCTAAATTCTGCAGGATATTTCCTATGTGTACAGGATGAAGACATCTCTATATGAACATCTGTGGCTACATATTGCATCTTCAGATGAAAAATTCTACAGTTGTATGAAAAGAAAGAATTTAAACATTTTTATGAAGTTAAAATACTTATTAAACATGCATATATTTTCAGGCTATTGTTTATTCTAAAATAAAATTCAGCTGGGCACAGTGGCTCATGCCTGTAATCCCAGAACTTTGGGAGGCTGAAGAGGGAAGATCGCTTGAATGCAGGAGTTCAAGACTCTCCTGAGGAACATAAGGAGACTCCGTTTCTACAATTTTTTAAAAATTAGCTGGGCATAGTGGTATGTGCCTGTGGTCCCAGCTACCCAAGAGGTTGAGGTGGGAGGATCGCTTGATCCCATGAGGTGAAGGCTACAGTGAGCTGTGATCATACCACTGCACTCCAGCCTAGGTGAGAGAGTGAGGCTTTGTCTCAAAAAAATAGAGAAAATAAAATAAAATCCCCAATACTTTACTTTAGTAAACACCTATATTCAGTTGGAATATGTTTGCTTATATATAGTGACTAAATAAAGTAGATGTGCATTCTTACATTCAAGAATTTCAAACTTCCCTTTTTTTTTATATAACAATGACAGTTTTGAAGATTACAAGCCAATTATTTTGTAGCACAACCCTCAATTTGGATTTATCGGGGTTTTTTGTTTTTTTTTTTTTTTTTTTTTTTTTTGAGACGGAGTCTCGCTCTGTCGCCCAGGCTGGAGTGCAGTCTCCGCCTCCCAGGTTTATGCCATTCTTCTGCCTCAGCCTCCCGAGTAGCTGGGACTACAGGCGCCGCCACCTCGCCCGGCTAGTTTTTTGTATTTTTTAGTAGAGATGGGGTTTCACCGTGTTAGCCAGGATGGTCTCGATCTCCTGACCTCGTGATCCGCCCGTCTCGGCCTCCGAAAGTGCTGGGATTACAGTCGTGAGCCACCGCGCCCGGCCCCAATTTGGATTTATCTTATGTTTCTTCCTAATTTGGTTTTAGGCTATATATCTCTAGCAAGGATGTCATAGAAGCAATGCTGTGTTCTTCTCAATGTATCGTATTATGTTAACTTATGTATTATGTTAAGTTGCTTGTGCTTGTTGAAGGTAATATCTACTAGGCTTCTGTAAAAAATAGTAACTACAATTTTTTTCTTTAAATAAAATAAGCATTTCTAATACTTTACAGGTATAAATATCTCATTACTCATCAAATCCTTCAGTTTATTTTCCTAGTCATCTATGTAAATATGAAGTCATGGTTTCCTACTTTATTCAATAGATTACAATCTGTTACCATCATTATTTTTCAACTCAAATTACCCCAGGTTTGGCCAGTAGGAGACCTTTTAATCTGCGTCTGGCATCTTTTTGATGTGTCTCCATCATTTTTTGAATAATTCTTTGCTCTCTGGCACAATAAAGAATCTCAGGCTCATTTTTTCCCCTGGCTCTGCGCTGAAGTTAGTCATTACTTCAAGGAGCTCTGGTAACTTTCACTCTAGGTTGATATTTAGAAACCAAGAGCTGGGGCTGGGTGCAGTGGCTCGTGCCTGTAATCCCAGCACTTTGGGAGGCAGAGGCAAGGGAACTGCTTGAATCCAGGAGTTTGACACCAGCCTGGGTAACACAATGAAACCTTATCTCTACAACAAATCTAAAAAAATTAGCTGGGTGTAGTGGCATGCACCTGTGGTCCCAGCTACTCCAGAGGTTGAGGCAGGAGGATTGCTTGAACCCAGGAGACTGGGGCTGCAGGAAGCTGTGTTTGCACTACTGCACCCAAAGAGTGAGGAGACCTCGTCTCCAGAGCTGGGTGTTAGATGTGCTCAGTGCTGTGGTGGTGTGTGGCTGCTCTCTGGTCCTCTCCGTGTACCGAGCTGGGTGTTAGATGTGCTCAGTGCCGTGGTGGTGTGGCTGCTCACTGGTCCTCTCCGTGTACAGAGCTGGGTGTCAGATGTGCTCAGTGCTGTGGTGGTGTGTGGCTGCTCACTGGTCCTCTCCATGCACAGAGCTGGGGAAGACACACACATGCGCACACACGTACACACCCCTATATTTATTTCTAGGTCTGTATGTTTTGAAAACTGTGAGTTCACACTGATACCTCCAATTCCAATTCAACAACACAGGACTCATTCTGACTTTCTCCATTTCTATCTTTGTAAATCACTCTTTTCGTTGAGAGAAAGCAGACTCCCATTATTCTTAATGTATATACATATTCTAATATTCACATGTAAGTAAACAATTCTTCACTACTACTCACCTCCGATTGCCCTAAATTTGGCTCTGACATTGCACACCAGCTGGTGGACCCTGACTATATAAACACATGTAGAATAAAGGCTAATAATGGAGATCAGAAAGCAGCTTCACATGAAATGGCCTCATACCATGAAAATGTAGACACAATGTGAGAATCAAAATTGAGGGAAGAAATAGTACATGGGAAGAAGAATAACTTTGTCATTTATCTTCTGACTATTAGGTGATATTTAAAGGCTATTACTTCAAAATAGTATCTAAGGGAGAGACAAAGAGAAGTTGTTGCTACCTAATTTTAAGAGAGCTCAAAATAGATAACCATTGACTGCATCTACCCACAGAAAGAGGTAACTGGAATATTGTATTGAGGTATTAGTGTAAAGTTGGAATTCAAATATTCCTATGTATAAAAATGTTAATAAAAGAGAGAAAAAATAGAACACAAATGAAAGATTAAATATGTGTGTAATATACAGACATATTTACTATATATCAATATGTATCTTTATAATTATGTGCTTTATGTATGTATACATATATACATACACATATAAATTTATATAAAACAAAATGAAAATGGAATAAAAGAATTCAAATATATCAATCACATCAATGATAGAAATAATTAAAATAAAATATTTTCAAATTTGCTAAAAACATAAATATATGAAACATACCTAAAATAAAAGTAATCAGACAGCTTTTAAATGAAAAGAGAAAAAATATGAACATAATGAAATGAGGGGTTGAGATCTAGATATCTGTCAAGGTAGAATTTAGGCCAAAAAACATTAAAAGAGTCAAAAGAAGGAACTTTTCAAATGAAAATGTAACAATTATTCTGTTATCACTCAATAATAATGATTTTCATTATACAAGAGATACATAGATAAATAGAAACATAATAAAACGACTACAGAAATATCATACTAAACCTCTTTTGGTTTAAGATAGATTAAGATCAAGTCAATATAATTAATAACGTAGATTCTTTAAATATATATTAAGTTCAGACCTCTGATGATGTAAACTACACTCTCAAGTACAATGAAATACTTAGGCAAACTGATTTAGTATAGGACATACCATCTCAATAAATTAAAAAGGCAAATACAAATATTAGCATTCTCTGATAATAATGTACTAAAACTAGAAATTAATGATAAAATTAGTGTGTCAAAAGGTCTATTCACTGGATATGGCAAAAAAACTATTAAAAACCAGAAAGTGAATATTTTCTTGAAAGTAACAACATTCTATAAATTTGAGAGCTGTAGAATCAACTGAAACAGTTATCAGAAGAAATTTTGTAGCAATAAATACTTACATCAATAAAATATATTAAATAATCAATTTAAAAAACTATAAAGAGAGCAGAAGACAAATCAAAAGAAAGCTAAAGGAAGATATTAATAAAGACAAGAGAAGAAATTAATGATTGGAGAAAATGAAGAACAAAGTAAACCTAAAAGGAGTATATTTAATGTGAATGGTCTATGTATACAGTCAAAAGAGAGAGACTATCAGAGTGGATTTTTAAAAAAAAAAAAAATTATATGTTGCTTACCAGAAAGCCAGAAAAAACAATTATTTTTAAAAGATAATGAAAAATATGTCATACTAACAGTAACCAAAAGAAAGTTGGAGTGGTTATACTAATTTCAGGTAAAGGAGACTTCTGAGCAAGGAAAATTACTAGGGGAAAATGAGTGGCTTTATATGATAATAATTCTGAAAGAAGACTTACAAGTTCTTAATGTGTATGCATCTAACAACATAAGGTCAAAATACATTAGGCGAAGGCTTACCAAGATGGCCGAACAGGAACAGCTCCCATCTGCAGCTCCCAGCTAGACCAACGCGGAAGGCGGGTAACTTCTGCATTTCCAACTGAGGTACCCGACTCATCTCACTGGGACTAGTTAGACAGTGGGTGCAGCCCACGGAGAGCGAGCCAAAGTAGGCTGGGGTGTCACCTCACTTGGGAAACACGAGGGGTCGGGGTACTCCCTTCCTCAGCCAAGAGAAGCTGTGAGGGATTGTGCCATGAGGAACAGTGCACTCTGGCCCAGATACTATGATTTTCCCATAGTCTTCGCAACTCACAGAGCAGGAGATTTCCTTGGGTACCTAAGCTACCAGGGCCCTGGGTTTCAAGCACAAAACTGGGTGGCCATTTGGGCTGACACCAAGCTAGCTGCAGGAGGCTTTTTTGTTCATACCCCAATGACACCTGGAATGCCAGTGAGACAGAACTGTTCACTCCCCTGGAAAGGGGGCTGAAGCCAGGGAGCCAAGTGGTCTAGCTCAGTGGATCCCACCCCCACAGAGCCCAGCAAGCTAAGATCCACTGGCTTGAAATTCTCATGAGCAGCACAGCAGTCTGAAGTCCACCTGGGACACTAGAGTTTGGTGGGCAGAGGGGCATCTGCCATTACTGAGGCTTGAGTAGGTGGTTTTCCCCTCACAGTGTAAATAAAACCATGGGAAATTCCAACTAAGCAGAGCTCTCTGCAGCTCAGCAAAGCCACTTAGCCAGACTGCCTCTCTAGATTCCTCTTCTCTGGGCAGGGCATCTCTGAAAAAAAGGCAGCAGCCCCAGTCAGGAACTTATAGATAAAACACCCATCTCCCTGGGACAGAGCACGTAGGGGAAGGGGCGGCTGTCCCAGGGAGATGAAGGAAGCTTCAGCAGACTTAAACATTCTTGCCTGTCAGCTCTGAAGAGAGCAGCAGTTCTCCTAGCACAGCAGTCGACTTCTGCTAAAGGACAGACTGCCTCCTCAAGGGGGTCCCTGACCGCCTTGCCTCCTGACGGGGAGACACTTCCCAGCAGGGGTCGACAGACACTCATGCAGGAGAGCTCTGGCGGGCATCTGGTGAGTGCCCCTCTGGGACGAAGCTTCCAGAGGAAGGAACAAGCAGCAATCTTTGCTGTTCTGCAGCCTCTGCTGGTGATACCCAGGCAAACAGGGTCTGTGACCTCCAGCAAACTCCAACAGATCTGCAGCAGAGGGACCTGTGAGAAGGAAAACTAACAAATAGAAAGGAAAAGCATCAACATCAACAAAAAGGATGTCCACACAGAAACCCCATCTGAAGGCCACCGACATCAAAGACTAAAGGTAGATAAATCCATGAAGATGGGGAGAAACCAGTGCAAAAAGGCTGAAAATTCCAAAAACCAGAATGCCTCTTCTCCTCCAAAGGATCACAACTCCTTGCCAGCAAGGAAACAAAATTGGATGGAGAATGAGTTTGATGAATTGACTGAAGTTGGCTTCAGAAAGTGGGTAATAACAAACTCCTCTGAGCTAAAGGAGCATGTTCTAACCCAATACAAGGAAGCTAAGAACTTTGAAAAAAGGTTGAACGATTGCTAACTAGAATAACCAGTTTAGAGAAGAACATAAATGACCTGATGGAGCTGAAAAACACAGCACGAGAACTTCATGAAGCATACACAAGTATCAATAGCTGGATCGATCAAGTGGAAGAAAGGATATCAGAGATTGAAGATCAACTTAATGAAATAGAGCATGAAGACAAGATTAGAGAAAAAAGAATGAAAAGGAACGAACAAAGCCTCCAAGAAATATGGGACTATAAGAAAAGACCAAACCTATGTTTGATTAATGTACCTGAAAGTGAGAGGGAGAATGGAACCAAGTTGGAAAACACTCTTCAGGATGTTATCCAGGAGAGCTTCCCCAACCTAGCAAGGCAGGCCAACATTCAAATTCAGGAAGTAACAGAGAATACCACAAAGATACTCCTGGAGAAGAGTACCCCAAGACACATAATCGTCAGATTCACCAAGGTTGAAAAAAATGTTAAGGGCAGCCAGAGAGAAAGTTTGGGTTACCCACAAAGGGAAGCCCATCAGACTAACCGGATCTCTCTGCAGAAACCCTACAAGCCAGAAGAGAGTGGGGGCCAATATTCAACATTCTTGAAGAGAAGAATTTTCAACCCAGAATTTCATATCCAGCCAAACTAAACTTCATAAGTGAAGGCGAAATAAAATCCTTTACAGACAAGCAAATGTATAGAAATTTTGTCATCACCAGACCTGCCTTACAAGAACTCCTGAAGGAAGCACTAAACATGGAAAGGAACAACTGGTACCAGCCACTGCAAAGACACCAAATTGTAAAGATCATCAACACTATGAAGAAACTGCATCAACTAATAGGCAAAATAACCAGCTAGTGACATAATGACAGGATCAAATTCACACATAACAATATTAACCTTAAATGTAAATCAGCTAAATGCCCCAATTAAAAGACACAGATTGGTCTGTGCTGTATTCAGGACCCATCACAAGTGCAAATACACACATAGGCTCAAAATAAGGGGATGGAGAAATATTTATCTAAAATTGGAAGCAAAAAAAAAAAAAAAAAAGCAGGGGTTGCAATCCTAGTCTCTGATAAAACACACTTTAAATCAACAAAGATCAAAAAGAGACAAAGAAGGGCATTACATAATAGTAAAGGGATCAATGCAACAAGAAGAGCTAACTATCCTAAATATATATCACACAATATAGTAGCAGCCAGACTCATAAAGCAAGTTCTTAGAGACCTACGAAGAGACTTAGACTCCCACACAATAATAGTGGGAGACTTTAACACCCCACTGTTGATATCGGGCAGATCAATGAGACAGAAAATTAACAAGGATATCAGGACTTGAACTCAGCTCTGGACCAAGCGAACCTAATACACATCTACAGAACTCTCCACCCCAAATCAACAAAATATACATTTTTCTCAGCACCACATCACACTTATTCTAAAATTGACCACATAATTGGAAGTAAAACACTCCTCAGCAAATGAAAAGAACGGAAATAATAACAGTCTCTCAGACCACAGTGCAATCAAACTAGAACTCAGGATTAAGAAACTCACTCAAAACCGCACAACTACATGGAAACTGAACAACCTGCTCCTGAATGACTACTGGGTAAATAGCGAAATGAGGGCAGAAATAAAGAAGTTCTTGGAAACCAATGAGAAAGAAGACACAAGTATCAGGATCTCTGGGACACAGTTAAGGCAGTGTTTAGAGGAAAATTTATAGCACTAACTCCCACAGGAGAAAGCAGGAAACATCTAAAATCAACACCCTAACATCACAATCAAAAGAACTAGAAAAGCAAGAGCAAACAAATTCAAAAGCTAGCAGACAACAAGAAATAACTAAGATCAGAGCAGAACTGAAGGAGATAGAGACAAAAAACCCTTTGAAAAATCAATGAAGCCAAGAGCTGGTTTTTTGAAAAGATCAACAAAATACATAGACCACTAGCCAGACTAATAAAGAAGAAAATAGAGAAGAATCAAATAGACGCAATAAAACATGATAAAATGGACATCACCACTGATCCCACAGAAATACAAACTACTATCAGAGAATACTATAAACACCTCTATGCAAATAAACTAGAAAATCTAGAAGAAATGGATACATTCTTGGACACATATGCCCTCCCAAGACGAAACCAGGAGGACGCTGAATCCCTGAATAGACCAATAACAAGTTCTGAAATCGAGGCAGTAATTAATAGCCTATCAACCAAAAAAAGTCCAGGAGCAGAGGGATTCACAGCCGAATTCTACCAGAGGTAAAAAGAGGAGCTGGTACCATTCCTTCTGAAATTATTCCAAACAATAGAAAAAGAGAGACTCCTCCCTAACTCATTTTATGAGGCCAGCATCATCCCAATACCAAAACCTGGCAGAGACATAATAAAAAAAGAAAATTTCAGGCCAATATCCCTGATGAACATTGATTCAAAAATTCTCAATAAAATACTGGCAAACTGAATCCAGCACCATGTCAAAAAGCTTATCCACCACAATCAAGTTGGCTTCATCCCTGGGATCCAAGGCTGGTTCAATAAACGAAATCCATCACATAAACAGAACCAATGACAAAAACCACATGATTATCTCAATAGATGCAGAAAAGGCCTTCAATAAAATTCAACACCCCTTCATGCTAAAAACTCTCAATAAACTAGGTATTGATGGAACATATCTCAAAATAATAAGAGCTATTTATGACAA
>NW_012099076.1:87169-90032 GCF_000951045.1 Mandrillus leucophaeus
ACAAATGGAAAAACATTCCATGCTCATGGATAGGAAGAATCAATATTGTGAAAATGGCCATACTGCCCAAAGTAATTTATAGATTCAGTGCTATCCCCATCAAGCTACCACTGACTTTCTTCAAAGAATTAGAAAAAAAAAAACCTTTAAATTTCCTATGGAACCAAAAAAGAGCCCACATAGCCAAGACAATCCTAAGCAAAAAGAACAAAGCTGGAGGCATCATGTTACCTGACTTCAAACTATACTACAAGGCTACAGTAACCAAAACAGCATGGTACTGGTACCAAAACGGATATATAGACCAATGGAACAGAACAGAGGCTTCAGAAGTAACACCACACATCTACAACCATCTGATCTTTGACGAACCTGACAAAAACAAATAATGGGGAAATGATGCCCTATTTAATAAATGGTATAGGGAAAACTGGCTAGCCATATGCAAAAAACTGAAACTGGAGCCCTTCCTTACACCTTATACAAAAATTAACTCAAGATGGATTGAAAACTTAAACGTAAGACCTAAAACCATAAAAACCCTAGAAGAAAACCTAGGCAACACCATTCAGGAAATGGTCATGGCCAAAGGTTTCATGACTAAAACACCAAAAGCAATGGCAACAAAAGCCAAAACTGGCAAATGGGACCTAATCAAACTAAAGAGCTTCTGCACAGCAAAAGAAACTATCATCAGCGTGAACAGGCAACCTACAGAATGGGAGAAAATTTTTGCAATCCATCCGTCTGACAAAGGGCTAATAATCAGAATCTACGAAGAACTTAAATTTACAAGAAAAAAACAAACAACTCCATCAAAAAGTGGGCAAAGGATATGAACAGACACTTCTCAAAAGAAGACATGTATGCAGCCAACGAACATATGATAAAAAGCTCATCATTACTGTCATTAGAGAAATGCAAATCAAAACCACAATGAGATACCATCTCATGCCAGTTAGAATGGCAATCATTAAAAAGTCAGGAAACAACAGATGCTGGACAGGATGTGGAGAAACAGGAATGCTTTTACACTGTTGGTGGGAGTGTAAATTAGTTCAACTATTATGGAAGAGAGTGTGGCAATTCCTCAAGGATCTAGAACTAGAAATACCATTTGACCCAGCAATCCCATTACTGGGTATATACCCAAAGGATTATAAATCATTCTACTATAAAGAAACATGCACATGTATATTTATTGCAGCACTGTTTACAATAGCAAAGACTTGGAACCAAACCAAATGCCCATGAATGAGACAACAGATAAAGAAAATGTGGCACATATACACCACAGAATACTATGCAGCCATAAAAGAGGATGAGTTCACGTCCTTTGCAGGGACATGGATGAAGATGGAAATCATCATTCTCAGCAAAGTAACACAAGAACAGAAAACCAAACACCACATATTCTCACTCACAAGTGGGAGTTGCACAGAGAACACATGGACACGGTGGGGGGAACGTCACACCTACTAGGGCCTGTAGAGGGAGGGGGGCAGGGAGAGGGAGAGCATTAGGAGAAATACCTAATGTAGATGATGGGTTGATGGGTGCAGCAAACCACCATGGCACGTGTATACCTATGTAACAAAACTGCACGTTCTGCACATGTATCCCAGAACTTAAAGTATAATTTTAAAAAAAGAAAAAAAAAAAAAACAAAAAAAAAACAGAAGCAGAACAGGTAATAGTAAAAATAAACTTAAAACAAAAAAATAAAAATAAAAGTTTAGGATGTCAAGTAAATCTTAACAACTTTCAATTAGAAATCTAGTGCAAAAGAATGTTGCTTAAAAGTAGAGTGAAATGGTAACTACATTGGAAATAAAAATAGTTACACATTTAAAAAATTTTAACACAATTGAGGATTTTCAGCTTACAATTAGGTGGATTTAGAAATATCGGAACACGTCTGCTAAGGAGATGATGTGGCATCTTTGGAAGTCTGCTTGCACACAGCTGGAAGCCTTCAGGGGTGAAAACAAACTGCTTCTCTTGCTGGGATTCAGACATGTCCAAATATGTCTGGTGAACAGACAGAACTTTATTGTCAAATGTATTTAAAGGGCTAGACAATGGGGCAGGGAGGAGACTCAGAAGCCCCCAGGAAGGAACCATTCTGAATGAAAAACACAAACAAAAAACCTAACACGCATATTAGTCCAGTAATTTCTATAGTTATTTATGAAGTGCTTGATGTGCATCCTTTCTGTATTAGGAACTGCTACAGGCACGGGACACCTCACTGAGTGAATCAAGATAAAGCCCTTACAAGCACAAGGCTCTCACTTCCATGGAGGGAAGACAGAAAATAGACACACAGCACTGTCAGCATAGAGTACAGGGCAGGAATCAAGTAGAGTAAGGGACAGATACTGATGGTCTAAGCTGCTGTTTTAGGTAGAGTAGTTAGAAAAGGCCACTGGGATGACACTCCATTTGAATAGAGACCTGCAGAAAAAGACAAGGCCAATGTGGGCGAATCACTTGAGGTCACGAGTTCGAGACCAGTCTGGCCAACATAGTGAAACCCTGTCTCTACTTAAAAAAAAAAAAAAAATAACCGGGCATAGTAGTGGGTGCCTGTAGTCCCAGCTACTCGGGAGACTGAGGCTGGGGGATCGCTTGAACCCAGGAGGTGGAGGCTGCAGTGAACCAAGATAGCACTCCAGCCTGGGTAACAGAGCAAGATTCTGTCTCAAAAAAAAAAAAAAAAAAAATTTATATTGACACATAATGATTGTAATATGTATGGGGTACACGGGTGGAGGCTGAGGCAGGAGTGATGGGCAGGTCTGAAGAGTAGAGCTCAGTGCAGTGAGGGGCCATTAGCAAGGGCCTGGGTGGGAGAAGAGCC
>NW_012099076.1:90082-120351 GCF_000951045.1 Mandrillus leucophaeus
AAAAAAAAAAAAAAAAAAAAAGACAAAGTTGTGTGTAGGAATTTCTGGTAGAGGGAACAGAAGGGTGGAGGCTGAGGCAGGAGTGATGGGCAGGTCTGAAGAGTAGAGCTCAGTGCAGTGAGGGGCCATTAGCAAGGGCCTGGGTGGGAGAAGAGCCATCGGTGAGGTGGTGGGCTGTGAGACAGATCCTCAAGGGGCTTCTGGGTCAGGCAAGGGTTCTGGGTTTACTCTGAGTAGGAGCAGAAGGTTCTGGAAGCTTTTGAGCAATAGCAACCCCAACTCCATCCTGGTCAGAACGGAGGGTTACTGTGACGGTGGCCTTCTCTTTTCTCAGGGCACAGATATGAGCCTTCGGGGAGATATTTCTAATGGAAAAACTGAAATGAATGCTACACCTAGGACGTTGGGGGCCTTGCAGTTTTGCTGTGAGATTCCATCAGGACTCTGCAACCCAGGGGAATACTCTCCAAGAATCTCCTCACACCTTGCGCACAGGGAGGGCAGCCCAGCAGGTGGAGGCCCCTGGCAGGCCCAGGGTGCGGACTCTTGGGGATTCCCTGTGGTGGCCTCTGCACTGCTGGCTGGGGCTGGAGGAGGCCAAGCCGGGCTGGAGGGCAGCAGAGGCTTTTCTCACCTTTGCTTTTCTCAGGCCCTCGCTTTCCTCCTCCCCACCTCACCTACCCTCTCCTCCTTTTCTTTACTTGTTCTCCACCAACCTGATTTTTCGTTTGTGCTTAGCTTGTGGAGGATTATTTCTTCATGGCATAGGAAGGAGACGGTGAAAGCCCACTGCTATAAGAAGGATTATTCAAACTAAAGTATCCGTAAGTGTCAATTTTAAGCAGCTAAATGAATACAGTCAATGGAATGACAATTGCCACATCATGTCTTATGGCCAGCTGACAAGAAATCCCTGGAGCATACATAAACCAAGGAACAACTCCAAAAAAGCATTCAAGATGAGTTACAAAGATTACGACAAGTAAGATGGAGCCAGAACCACTAGTTCAAGATTAGATAAAAAAGAATTACATTGTAGCTAGATATTTATTTGTTTAAATATACCATTTTATAATACCGTTTATTTTCAGAGATAATTTTTTAAAAATTTAGTAAAATTATTTTAAGGAAAAGTACAGACTTTTTCTATTTTAATCTGGGTTCTGTAGGTTAGACTATGGGTTTCTCCCCTGAGATTCCACCTCTATCTAGTGACAGTGTTTTCTACCATTACGCCACTTGAATGGGAGGACATTGTTGGTCCAATACTAATCCTGCAAACTGCAGCTTATGAGATTTTACAACATGGTCTTAATTCTTTCCCTAAAAACCCACTCATGGCATGGGGGTGGGGGTTAGAATATTTAGGATGGACAGAAAGAATTAAAGGTACCTGCAAACACAAAATTTACTTCTCCTTGGTCCATATATGGGATGGAGATAGAGATTCTTGAGTCAGGTACACTAGGCCTGAGTTTCAATTCTGCCATTTGGCATTACGTTGGTCAGGCTGCTACTACCTTTACATATTTAAAATATAGGGATAATTGTAATGCCGACCTTATAGGGTCATTGGTAGCATGAAGTGAGATTTTTGCCTGACCGACACTTAGCCAGGTTTCTGTATCATAGTAGGCATTGCTATAACTAGCTATATTAGGGTTGTTCCCACTGGTCTTTTACCTAGATGACTGCTTCTAAATAAAATAAAAATAGATAACTGAGCATTATTTGTACAATTTTTGCTGCTTTTATTTATATAAATTTATGGGGTACATTAGAAATTTTGTTACATGTGTATAATGCATAGTGGCCAAGTCAAGGTATTGAGGATGGCCATCACCCAAGTACAATTGATTTTTGTTAAATACAGTCCCCCTACTCCACTATCAAATATGGGATTTATTGCTTCTATCTTACCATATGTTTGTACCCTTTAACCCAGTCCTCTCCTACCTGTTTTCTCCCGTACTCACCCTTCCCAGTCTCTGTTATTTATTTTTCCCTTCTTGACCTTCATGTGATCAAATATTTTAGTTCCCACATGTAACTGAGAACATGGAATATTTATTTCTTTGTGCTTGGATTATTTCACTTATGATAATTCTCTCCAGTTTCATCCATGTTGCCACAAATGACATGTTTTCTTTCTTTTTATGACTGAATTCCATTGTGTGTGTGTCTGTGTGTGTGTGTATATATATATATATATTTTTTTTTTCTTTATTCATTTGTTGATGAAAACAGGTTGGTTCTATATATTTGCTATTGTGAATAGTGCTACAATAAACATTCAAGTTTAGGTATACCTTTTACATATTGATTTCTATTCCTTTGAATAGAAAGCCAGTAGTGGGATTGCTGGATCAACTGGTGATTCTATTTTTAGTATGGTGAGAAATCTCCATACTGTTTTCATAGTGGTTGTATTAGTTTACATTTGTAGCAATCGTGTATAAGAATTCCCTTTTCTCTGCATCCTCACCAACATGTATTATTTTTGTCTATTAATAATGACATTCTAACTGGAGTAAGATAATATCTTATTGTGTTTTTGATTTGTATTTTTCTGATAATTTGTGACGTTGAGCATTTTTATCATATATCTCTTGGCTATTTGTATGTCTTCTTATTGAGAAATGTCTTTTCATGCCCTTTGTCCAATTTTTAATATTTTTTTCCTATTTAGTTGTTTGAGTTTCTTGTATATTCTGGATATTAGTCACCTGTTGAATGAAGTTTGTAAATATTTTTCCCATTCAACAAAATGTTTTTTTCCTCTCTGTTGATTATTTTCCCAGCACTGTTGATGGAAGAGGGAGTCCCTTCCCCAGTGTAAGTTTTTTGGCAACTTTGTAGAAGATCATAGGGCTTTAGGTATATAACTTTTTTCTGGGTTCTTTATTCTCTTCCATTAGTCTATGTGTCTGTTTTTACACAATTACCATGATGTTTTGATTACTACAGCCTGGTGGTTTATTTTGAAGTCAGGTAACGTGATGCCTCCAGCTTTGGTGTGTTTCGTTTGTTTGTTTTTTCCTTTAGAATTGCTTTGGTAATTCTGGCTCTTTTTTGGTTCCCTGTGAATTTTAGGATTGTTTTTCCTAATTCTGTGAAGAATGACATTGGTATTTTAATAGGGATTGCTTTGAGTCTGTAGATTGCTTTGGTCAATATTGTCATCTTGATGACACTAATTCTCCTGATCCCTGAGCATGGGATGTTTTTCCATTTGTTTGTCCCATCTTCAATTTATTTCATTAATGTTTCCAAGGGTTTTTTTGTTTGTTTGTTTTTTGTTTTTTGTGTAGAGATATTTCGCCTCCTTGGTTAAATTTATTCCTAGGTATTTTTTGTAGTTATTGTAAATGGGATTGCCTTCTTAACCTCTTTCTTGCCTCCCTTCATCATGTCTTGTAGGGACATTCTAGTGGAAACACATTTCCACAGCATTTTCTTGTCTGGGAATGACTTTAATTCTTCATTTATAAAGGATAATTTGATGAATATAGTATTCTTGACTGGCAGTATTTTTCTTTCAGCACTTGAATATGTCATCTTATTCTCTTTTGGTTGAGAAATCCACTTAATCTGATGAGGTTTCTGTTATAGGTGACTAGATGTCTTTATCTTCGTGTTTTTAGGATTCACTCTTTATCTTTGATGTTAGACTGTCTGAACATAATGTGCCACGGATAAGACCTTTTTGCATTGTATCTTCCTGGGGATCACTAAGCCTCCTATTTCTGAATATCTAAATCTCTTGATAGACTTGGACAGTTTTATCTATTATTTCATTATATAGGTTTTTAAACCTTTGTTTCTTCACCCTCAGGAATCCCAATAATTTGTTATTAATCTTTGTTTTTGAGATGGAGTCTCACTCTATTGCCCAAGCTGGAGTGCAGTGGCACAATCTTAGCTCACTGCAATCTCCACCTACTGGGTTCAAGCTATTCTCATGCCTCAGCCTCCCCAGTAGCTGGGACTACAGGCACGCACCACCACTCCTGGATAATTTTTGTATTTTTAGTAGATACAGGGTTTCATCATGTTGGCCAGGCTGGTCATGATCTCCTGACCGCAGGTGATCCGCCCTTCTCGGCTTCTCAAAGTGCTAGGATTACAAGCCTGAGCCACTGTGCCCAGTCGGATCCCAATAATTTGTGTATTTGATTGTCTTATGTTGTCCCAAATGTCATGAATGCTTTGTTCATTCTTTTGTATTCTCTTTTTAAAAAAAAAAAAAAATTTGTCCGGTTGGAGTATTTAAAAAGATCTGTCATCAAGTTCTAAGATTCTTTATTCTACCTGATATAATCTATTGTTGATGCTTTCAAATGTGTGTGTGTGTGTGTGTTTTTATTTCCTTCAATGAATTCTTCAGTTCCAGAATTTGTAGTTGGTTCATTTTAAAAATATCTATCTCTTTGGTAAATTTCTCATTTATATTCTGAATTGATTTTCTAATTTCTTTGTATTGTTTTTCAGAATTTTCTTGTATTTTACTGAGCTTCTTTAAAATCATTATTTTGAATTATTTATCTGGGATTTTACATAAGTCCTTTCTGATTAAGATCTAATGCTGAAGAATTATTGTGCTCCTTTGAAGGAGTCATATTTCCTTGCTTTTCCTGCTTTCTGTGTCCTTATGTTGATATCTGTGCATCTGGCATAACAGTCACCTTCTATTTTTGAATTTGCTTTTATAGGGGAGGACTTTTTCCTGAACATGTATCTATGGTATTGGTTGGGTAGAGCACTTTGGCTTCAATTCTGGGTCATGCAGTAGTGTAGTCTCCATATGATTTCTTTGGCTGTACACAGTGTTAGTGGCGTCTGTGATTTCCTTCATGGGTTAGAGCGTGGTTATTAATGAAAGCCGTAGTGAAGTTGTCCTGGAGATTGAGAGGACAGGTGGGCCAGTCTTCAGCCCCAGTGCTGGCAGAGGTGGGTTGGGCATGCCCATCTTGGTGCGGGGCAGTGTGCACTAGATTGTGCTGGAAGTTACTGGCGGGCTGATGCTTGGGCCTCCAGGTGGCTTGCTCAGATACGGGTAGTGGCAGCAGTGCCCAGGCAGTCGAACATGTTCTCAGGCTCCTGGGCACTTGGTGTGGTGTGGGCGGTGGCAGTAGCAGTGGTGGGATGATTCCATGGTTCTCAAACTGTGGGCCTGAATGTTGGTGGTGACTAAAATGGGCTGGGTGGGTCCGTCTCCTGGCCTGAAGGTGGCACTTGCAAGTGGGTGCCAGCTGAGGTGGTAGCAGCCAGGAGTTTAAGCCCAACCTCGGGGCACCAGGAGGAGTGCTCAGGTGCCCACAGTGGTGGATTGGGTTGGGCAATCCCCAGGACCTCAGATATCGTGTGCTGTCGTGGAAATGGTACCATGTTGTGGCCGCTTAGGTCCCTCATTGGATCAGGTCTGTCTCAGTCTCTTGGCAGCTTCCTGTGTTAGTTTCAGGGGTTAGGAGGGTTGAGCGGCTCTCCTGTGGCCAGGATTGCACAATCCCATGGTGGCGATGTGGGCCAGTGGAAGCCTCTCACTCCCCCTTCTCCCTGCACTGGGAAGTCACCGATTTATACAAGTTGTATTGTCGTATTTCATTTAATACTGAGAGCAAAGTGTCTCCATAAACTAACCTATCAATCCCACACTTGCCATCTAAGCTGTTTTGACACTTCTTAGGGAATTTTAAAGCAAAACTTCTCCTAATTGTTAACCCCATTTCTTTGTGCTTGGGCACTGTGGGCAGCTTGTGCTACACATCATTATTGATTCATCGTCCAAATAAGTATTAGTCAGTGAGAGCCAAAGGAGAAAGAACTTGATAAAAAGAAGGAAAGGGAAAGGGAGGAAGGAAGGAAGGAAGGACTTAGTTCTCTTAATCTAGCATTTTATTTCTGCAAAACAAACATGTTTCTTTTATTGTTGTCTTTTGCTTTTATGTTAACACAGAGTAGTGAAACAAACTGGAAACCTGTGAACTAACCATAAACTGTATATTGTCTGATTTTCTTTGCAAGGTATTTAAATAATGCTGATATGTTAGTGAATTGAACCATCTGGCTATAATTCATTAGGGAAACCATTGTAAGTGTTTGGTTGATGATTTGATTGGCCATATGACATTTTAAGAAGTTTTGTTTTGTTTTCTTTCTTTCTTTATTTTATTTTTTGATTAGAGAGTGTCCACAGAGGAGTAGTATAAACTTTTCAAGGTAAAGGTTACTTATGAGCTGACAAAAACCAATGCTAGCTGTGCCAAGATCTAACACTAACAGAAATTCTTACAATCAGAAGAAAGGGTAGAGGCTGTGTTTGTTTAAAAAGCTGATTATACACACATGTAATTGGTGTGTACTTTAAAGTAATGACTTACATATTGACTGTCAACTTATCCAAATATGGAGAGATTCTCCAATCTTAATCTATCTTGACATTTAGGCTTAGTTTGGAACTGCTAGGAAATTGCAAAATTGATGATTTTTTATTGTTGCCTGAAAGTGTATCTGATGTGCCACAGAAATCAGCACCACCTGGTAAAGCAGGCCCGAGATTTAAAATGTTTTTTTCTGTTATTAATCATTTATTATTTCTGCATTAACCCAAAGAATCCAATGGTATTAAACTCTAAAAAATAAAAATAAATATAAATAAAAATTTAATTCCTTCAGTTAAAGACAGGTTTTCAAATTGTTAACTGTTTAAATTTATATGGTAAAAACATCTAGATATCTGATTTTAAAATGTTTCCAACTTTGTGTTTGTGTTAGGGAAATAGTGTTTTTTAAGTCCCAGAATTGTAAAGGGCTTATGCTTTATAAAGGCCTGCTGAAAGAGATGTTGCACTATAATAGACTCCAGGAACAAAAATAAAATTCAGTTAATTTTAATATTTTGGAAAATTTCATTTGTCTTTAAAAACCATGTTCATAATATAATACTGAGCAAAATAAGCAAGATGTAAAACAGTATGTCCAATTTCATTTCATTTGTAACAGAAGTCTGTCTATGCATACACATATATACTATTAAAATTATGTGAAGTTTTAAACCAAATTTGGGACAGTTTTTTCATGGAGTGGGATTATGTGGGGCTTATATTTGTATTTTATGTATTTATCTTTTTATGAGGGCATTTTATCTTTTAAACAGGAAAAACAAACATATTCCCTGTTTAGAAATCTTAGATAAGTTGCTAATGTGTACTGTGAGAATTCTTTACCCAACTGGGAATCCCCATCAAGGCTCCTAGAATTGGAAACCTTTGCTCGCTTGTATTTTATCTGATCTTAGAACACTGCAGTCTACCTACTTATTAACTTTTGAGTCAGCTTTAAGAGTTGAGACATAACCCTGATTCTCCTGAATGGAATATTAGATATTATTCAATATAAATTACTTTGATTTGGGCCAAGCATATTTTTTTCTGAACTTAATCACCATGTTTTTATCCTGATCAACATGGACAACAAAGAGCGAACAATCCTAAGACAAGTTTTATTTCACATATATTCCTAGGCCAGGAAGAGCAAAATAAACCTAAAATATAGCTGTAGGTAAATTAATGAGGCATCATCAACATCATACAGAATAAAAATTGTTAAAATGTGTCAATATCAGTGGTGATTAACATATCACTTATTGAGCATTTATTATGTGCCAGATGGTTTGCATCCTTTATCTCATTCAATTCCACAGCAATAGTTTGTTAGGCATTATATTTTTCAATTTTCAGATAAGAGAACAAACTTAGAGAGTCTGTCACTGCCCATGGTCATACGGCTAGTGCGTGGAAAGTGGGGCACCACGCTTAAGTCTCCCTGACTCCAAGCCCAGGATCCCTGCACTGTGACAGCATTTGCTCTAGAATCTTGATCGAAGATCCAATATAAAGTATAGATGAATACATTTTTTCTAATTCGAACTCATCACTAAGTGTTATATGTGAAATGAACATGTTGTTATCCTTTCAAAAAGTTATCTTTGATGTTTCCTTTGCTATGAGTTTCAGAGAGTGACAAGCTTTACAGAGCGGGTAACGTCTCAGAGTTTCAGGAGGAGAGCCTCATGTTGCTGGTCCATTCATCTTGTGAGCTCTCACATCCCTGAACAACTATCTTGTTCATTTTTACATCAAATTAACGAATATTCACTAGGACATGAATAAGTATAGTATTAATCAATTTTCTATGTTTGAGAAAGCCTTTTAACTTTTTTTTCTTTTTTTTTTGAGACAGAGTCTTGCTCTGTTGCCGAGGCTGGAGTGCAGTGGTGCAATCTCGGCTCACTGCAACCTCCACCTCCTGGGTTCAAGTGATTCTCCTGCCTCAGCCTCCCGAGTAGCTGGAATTACAGGCACACGTCACCATGCCTGGCTAATTTTTGTGTTTTTAGTAGAGATGGGTTTTTACTGTCTTGACCAGGCTGATCTCGAACTCCTGACCTCGGGTGATCTGCCCATCTCAGCCTCCCAAAGTGCTGGGATTACAGACATGAGTCACCATACCTGGCCCTTAACTTTAACTTTTTAATAGAAACCCCAAATTGTAATTCCTTCTATGCCAAAATTTGTGCACATGCTGGACCAACACCACTGTACTTTCTCGAGGTTTTCAGGGAAAGGCAGCAGCTTATAATTAGGATCGGCACAAAACTAGATTAGATTACAGTTGTATTTATTTGGAGAGTGAAGCAAAGTATTAAAAATATTCTTTACCATTATTTTACTGACAGAAAGCTAATACAATTTGGTCACTGAGATTTTTTTCTTTTTCATTTTTGAGATACTAACAGAGCAACCCAAAGATCAGAGTTCCAAGAATATACCAGAACTTGAGCTTCTTTTTCCCTACAAAATACAGTAAACAATTTGCTACCTGCATTCAGGCATTCACCAACTTGATAGTGTGGCTGAGTGACACCACGGTGCCTGGTACACTGTGGCCTTGTGTTGATATGTGGCAGCAAGAGGTGGGATTGCAGTGGATACTGACTGACTTACCTTCCAGAGGGCCATTTAAAATAAGAGGCTGCATCAAACCAAGTCTAATACAGCTAGGAAGAAATCAGTTGTGATTGCTTAAAGTATAGCAACTCTACTGGAGCCTTGGACCTGGAGTCTGAGAGGCAGTCAGCGGGTACATCGTTATTATGTCGCCACTCTGTCCTCAGCACTTGGCACAGCACCCAGCATAGGGCGGGCACTCATTTGTAAAAACAAAAGAATAAATAAGCAAATAAATCAGTTTAATGCATGTCTTTACTTAAATTTTGCTCCCAAGAATAGGACCTTGAGATTCTACCCTTTTGAGGAAAGGTATGGAAAAATAAGCAAGTGTGGATTTCAGAGAAAAGATCATATGTTCTGTGAAAGGTAACATAATCAAATTTTGGAATAAAAATGTTTTAAAACTCTCCCAAAAGAAACACAATACTATTTCCTGGCATTACCAAGAATTCTCTATATGGGAACACTGACAAATTTTCATCAGATTTGTCCTAACCATAATCCTGCATGGAATTGAAAACTCGGTCTGCATTCATATCCACCCCTTGTTCTTCAGCTGTGACGGGAAGCAGCTTGAAGCGGTGTTGATTCCCCACTCGCAGAGCACTTTGGAGAACTTAAGGCATCCTGTCTATTTTCTCCAGATGTCTCCTGGTCCCTTCAACCTCTCCTAAAATGGAACAGTTTCTGCTTCTAAGGGACAAGCTTCTCCCATTCTGCTTGTCATCTTCAGGGTACACTGCAGGTTGTCAATGTCCTTGACAGTTACACCCACAGCTGAAGATGCCGGCACTCCACACAGAGAGTTCTTTCTCTCTTCATTGGGTCCAGCCCTTTCCCTTCCCTCGAGGCTGTTATTTTCTCTGCCATGAATACTTTCCTCCTCCACCTTCAGTGATTATCATCCTCACACTGTGGATTAATTCAGATCCTCTCAAATACCCCATGGCTCCCTGCACTTTTCCTTTCATCATAGTTACTGTCATAGAAAATGTAGGCCAGGTGCAGTGGCTCACACCTGTAATCCTAGCACTTTGGGAGGCCAAGGCGGGCAGATCACCTGAGGTCAGGAGTTTGAGATCAGCCTGGTCAACATGGTGAAACCCGTCTGTACTAAAAATACAAAAATTAGCTGGGCATGGTGACATGTGCCTGTAATCTCAGCTGCCCGGGAGACTGAGGCAGGAGAATCGCTGGAACCTGGGAGGTGGAGGCTGCAGTAAGCCACTGCACTCCAGCCTGGGTGACAGAGTGAGACTCTGCCTCAAAAAAAAAAGAAAATTTATTTGTGTTTGTGATTATTTGATTAGAACACATTTCTCACACTAGACAGTATAAAACACAGGAGGGAAAGGATCGTGTTTGATTTTATTCATATTTTTAAAAATCTCTTGTGGCTAGCATAGTGCCTGACACAAAGGCAATAAAACAGTCATTATACATTAGTTTAAGACTCTGCTGATTAAACTTTGACATTGCTGCGTACGATGAAATTTTCTTTGCTTTTCTTTATGTATTGTTGATTTATTTTTAGTACAAGGTCTCTTAAACATCACTGATACTTTCACAATGTTATTTTTGGTAATTAAAATCACGCAGCTCTTACATAGTAAACCAGGATCCAAACTAGGGTCTATAAGATTCTAAATCTCATGTTTCCAAAACTGTTCAGACAAAGATTTTCAACTTTTGAGAAGAACAGAGCGGGACGAATGCAGGTACTTGATAGAATCTGAGTCTGAATTACAGTGTTACTGATAAGTCCTTCCGTGTGTGTTGGCCATGCACGTGCACGTGCAACGCAAAAGTCAAATGTAGGGACCTAAACACTTCTGTGGTGCGTTCTCAGCTGAGCTCCAGGCCCTGCTGAGTTGTAAATGTTTACAGACTCTTCAGCTGGGTGGTCCTGGGGGCAGCTTATCACATGCCGTGAGGCCTGAATGGGTTAGGGGAGAGAGCACAAAACATGACAGCTTTGCCCTCACAGTCTCAGCTACCCTGGGAAAGAGTTTGGCAGGGGAATCGTCATGGAGGCTCCATTTTCACACCACTGCACTGAAGTATAAGTACATTTTTTGTCACACTCTGCTAACTGCCTGCTTATAGATATTCAGATTTAATCGATGTGGATAGACTCCTAACTTCTCATGGTTTAAAATGTTTAAACAACTATATTTATTTTGTACTTGCCTAATCTTTTCTAGTCCCCCTGGATTGGTGTATGTTTCACCTGCTGAAATGAGGCTGTTCTCTGGCTTAAGATGTATTTAGGTAGTGAGGGCTACTTTTGGTTGAAAGCTAGAACAGCTTTTGCACTTTAATGAACCTAAAACAGATCCTTGCTGTTTACATTCAGGCAAGGGGACTTCTCCTTTATTATTCATTTTAGGTACAGTATTTGCAACTGAAGATGTGTGGCCCCTTCCCGCCCAGAGAAGACAGTACCCACGGTCGAATCTCCAGGCGGAAATGATTTGTGACTGGGACTCCCATAGCCTTGGTTCCCCTTGTCTGCTGCTTGTGAAGCAAGATAAACATGCTGCCTCCCCCTGGTACAGCTGTTGAAATGTTTTGACTTCCTGTCATTGGAGAGGTGTCGACACGCTCAGGGGAATGTTGGTGGAACTCACTCTGCGTTCCAATGTGTCATGAATTTAAGGATTATGGTTAGACCAAGTGGAAGTCATCACAAAGTAGTTACAGCTAACGTCTAGTATTGGTTGGCCCTGGAAACAAAAAAGAGCTTGGAAGAAAAGCAGTTTACAACACCGAAGGTAGACAGAGCTGTGCTCGCTGGATTGGTGGGAAATCGAACGCAGGAAACATTGTGTATTACTTGCTTATTTGGTGTAAAGAAGGTTTCAGTGTCAGCCTCTGCAACTACAGTGTGATCTACTGGGTGTGTCTTCACCACGTTCACCTGGCCCTGGGGAGGCACTCAACAGATATTTGTAGGTGAATGAATTAGTTAGAGTGGGAGATCTACCACACTTATGTCTGGTTCCTTACAGAGTAAAGACCCTGAGTTAAAGGCCAGTGAAGTGACTGTAAATAAAAAAGATGGAAATCCAGCAAGCAGATTCTAACGCAGCCTTTTATAATAATACCCCCATGCAGCTTTTATATAGAGATATAGACAGACAGCTATAGGTGAATGGATAGATACATTGAAACATAAATGTAGGAGAAAAAAGTGAAATTTCATGTCATAGTCAATTTGGATAACTTAAATAAACCTTGGTGAATTGCACCTAAACAAAACATAATGAGAGAGAAAAACTTCTTTCCAGGGGTGGAGATGGGATTCTTTGAAGACTGCAGAGTCAGCTGGGGATGCGTTTGAGGGAGTGGAAGCCACCTGAAAAAACGAAGTCAGAGGCCAGGTGCAGTGGCTCACTCCTGTAATCCCAGCACTTTGGGAGGCCGAGGCTGGCGGATCATGAGGTCAGGAGATTGAGACCATCCTGGCTAACACGGTGAAACCCCGTCTCTATTAAAATACGAAAAACTAGCTGGGCATGGTAGTGCGCGCCTGTAGTCCCAGCTACTCGGTAGGCTGAGGCAGGGGATGTGCTTGAACCTGGGAGGCGGATATTGCAGTGAGCTGAGATCGCGCCACTGCACTCCAGCCTGGGCGACGGAGCGAGACTCTGTCTCAAATCAAAAACAAAAACAAAACAAAACAAAACAAAACAAAAAAACAAAAGACAAAGTCAGAAGCTTTGTAAACTGACCTCTTCTTCCCATCCCCAGTAGCAGGTGGTTTCCCCGAGAGACTTAAGTCTATACCTACCATACACTAGACAGCACTCCCTCGAGATTCTGGGTGAAGACTCTGAGGCAGAAGCCTGTGTTTGTTCTTGAAGAATCGCAGGATGCTCGCATGGCTGATACTGGGGACAGGACGGGGAGGAAGGAGATGGATCTAAGAGCCCTGTGTCTTTGGGGACCTGGGCGTGGTACATATCCCTCAGAGCCTTCAGGGAAATTGTACAAATTCTGACTTTTATTTTGAGTTAAAGGAGCAGTTGAGCAAAAGACATCATTGTCTTAATTGTCAAAGGATTTCTCTGGCTGTCCTGCTGTGTGGATGGTCTGGGAACAAGGGCAGAGCAGGAGCATCAGCTGGCAGCTCCTGCAACAATCCCGGGTAGGACGTAATGGTGATATCTTTTATTGTCTATTTAACATTATTTGAAGAAAAATGAAAATTTTAAATTATTATGATTTTACTGTTTATGTTGTGTAATACCAGATTAAAATACAAATATAAAAACTTTAACTCATATGTGGAATAATCAAAATTACATCATTCATATTAATAGCTTACATAAACATAAGTATTTCAGTCTTAGTAGAACAGTGGAAATGCTGCACAGAAATGAACTCAATGGTTTTAATTTCACTTTAATACACGCTCGCCCTACCAGCCCTCTCTACCTTTAGCTTACTGATGGGTAAGGAAGTACTAAAAGGAAAAGGCACTATGGGTTGCTCTGTCTTTCCTTCTCTATGTTGTCATTTTCTGCGTAAGTGTTGACTAGTACAGAGAAATAACACAAGTAAGACAGTCTGTGATAGGATTCCTTGGTCATTCCTATTTCTTAGAACACGACTGCCTCTGTCTGCCTTTGAAGCAAATTCTGGTTCAGACAGAAAGCACGGACCCTGGGCCTGTCAGTTCCTGACTTACTCAGCCACGGACATGACAGACCAACCTTGTACTGACCTTGAGCCTTGCTGGATTCCAGGCATCACGGGTCTGCTGGGATTCTGTGCTCACGGGGTCTCAGTCACCATGTGTGACAGGGATGGTGGCCGACACTCATATTGTCTGTATCGCTTCTGTTCATGCACACACTCCATATCCCACTGAACTTCAAGTACATGACACAAATTTAAAGATAAAAATATTAAGAGTCTTGAGACAGAAATAGCAGAGTATTAAACCAAGTACAGGCCTTTCTAAGTCCAGGTCCTACTGTACAAGTTGCCTGCCCATGAAGCTGGCCCTGTGATGGGTAGTTTCATAATTCGGGAATTCAGGACGGAGGTCCAAGCTACACATCTTTATTTACATCTTTATTTCACCAGACTCAAACTGATATTTAATATTTCCTTTGATTATGTATATAAGCAACAAACTACAATAGTGTTAGTACTCCCTATAAGCTTGTCACCAATAAAAATCATGTGTGATTTTCACATCACAAAATGCAATTATTGTAGATATATTAAAATATAATTGATGTTTATCATTATCTTAAAATTATGATAATTGGCTGGGCGCAGTGGCTCACGCCTGTAATCCCGGCACTTTGGGAGGCCGAGGCAGGCGGATCACAAGGTCAGGAGTTTGACATCAGCCTGGCCAACACACTGAAACCCTGTCTCTACCAAAAATACAAAAAGGTAGCTGGGCATGGTGGCAGGCACCTGTAATTCAAGCTACTTGAAAGGCAGAGGTTGCAGTGAGCCGAGATCTCGCCAGTGCACTCCAGCCTGGACAACAGTGCAAGACTCCATCAAAAAAAAATAAAAAACATTATGATAATTTTGAGGTTCCCTGACTAGGTCTTGCTGTCTACTGTATTAGTATAGGTGGATACTTATTACCATGTCACAAATTTGTATTTTTAAAAGGTTTTGATACCTTTATTTTAACATAATACTTTATCTTTGTAACCTTCTTTTATTTTAAACAGTTAAAAGTGTAATGCTGAGAAGGAATCTATAAGCTTTGCTGGACTGCAAAGTTGTCTAGGAACCCCTATGTTCCAGTGAAAGGTGAGGGAGCGTTCAGAGAGCAGGTTGGGAACGTCAGGTGTTTTGCTGGTGCTGTTCTTTGAGTTCCAGACAGCAGAGTGGAAGGTATCAGAAGTTGGGGAGGATTGGACAGTGGAACTGGAAGAGAGGGTTACACTGTCATCTGGGTGATGAGGTGATGGGGACCTCTTGCAGTGACTGATAAGATTAGGCTTGATACGATTAACAGATAGTGGTGAGAGACTGAAAATGTTGGGAAGGGAGGTGCTTACCTGGATCCAACAAAATCCTGGGGTCTCTCTTCATTCCTACTACAAGTGAGTGGAGACTGATGAAGCTGGACTTCTTATTTTCAAAGAACAGGATCCCTGGACTCCCTGTTGAGTCTTGCTCATGGAGGTCAAAAACCATGAAAACATCATGTAATCTCAATGTGAAATGCACAATATAAATCATACAATTTCAGTTAATGAATACACACAAGCAGACACACACACACTATCTCTCTCTCTCTGATTTAAATAAAATTATCCAAATTTAATAGCTATTTTAACATGAATAATGTATTTTATCTTGCTCTTTATGGTTTTTTCTTTATTGAATGTTAAATTTACAAGAAGAAACAGAAACAATAGGTGCCAGATTTAAAATGTATGTATCACATGCACGTGGATGTTCATTGCAACACTATTCACAACAGCCAAGATACGGAATCAACCTAAATGCCCATAAGGGGTAGCCTGGATAAAGAAAATGTGGTACATATACACCATGGAATACTATGCAGTCATAAAAAATAATTAGATCATGTCCTTTGCAAGGAAATGGATGGAGTTGGAAGCCATTATCCTCAGTGAGCCAATGCAGGAACAGAAAACCAAACACCACATGTTCTCACTCAGAAGGGGGAGCTGAATGATGAGGACACATGGACGCATGGGAGGGAACAACACACACTGGGGCCTGTTGGGTTGGGAGAGGGAGAGCATCAGGAAAAACAGCTGATAGATGCTGGGCTTAATACCTGGGTGACGGGATGATCTGTGCAGCAAAGCACCACGGCACACATTTACCCGTGTAACAAACCTGCACATCCTGCACATGTACCCCAGAACTTAAAATAAAAACCGAAGAAAAAAAAGAGAGAAAAAAATGTATGTAACGGACTTCTGGTTTCTGGTCAAACATGTAAGGTGAAAGTCACCACTCCTGTTCTCACAAGAAAAAGGTTGAAAAAATTGAAAATTAACAACTCTTATTAGATCCATTAGAAGACTGAGATTATAGAGCAAACTGCTGTCCTAAAACCTGGAGAGACAGACAGGTAGATACAGAAAATCGCAGGTTAGCAAGCGCAGAAATAGCCCCTGGAGCCAGCTACTGACAGGAACACTTAAAGAGTTATTAAGTAATTGCTAGAAGCTGAACATAGACTTGCTTTTGAGGTAAAAACTCCTGGAGGCCCACTTTTGCGAGTTTTACCTGCAGGAGTCCTGTCAAGTTCTCAGGGTAAAAATGAGAGAAAAACTCCCTTGGACTTCTGATGGAGTGAGGGGGAAAGTCGCCATTTTGATATATGCCCAGATCCTCTTTTGCTAGAGACTAACCAACCTGAGAGCAGGGGAAGCCTAATTCCAGTCTTCCTGCCTCACTCAAGTGGGGAGGAAGAAACCGTGAAGCACTCACGAAGGTCACAGCCCAGGGACACAGATTCTGATAAACTGTGGCTGGTCATAGGAATATAGAAGCTTCCCCTCCCTCCACACCTTACCATCGTATTAATCGGACTCCTGTGTGATAACAGGATACGACAATAGAAAGTACCGCAAAGTTCACAGTGCATTGAAGAAAAAGTCTCTAGAGAATCTCAAAGACACCAAGGGAGACAAAGCATGGACATT
The DNA here is from genome assembly GCF_000951045.1 of Mandrillus leucophaeus. Classification (NCBI taxonomy): domain Eukaryota; kingdom Metazoa; phylum Chordata; class Mammalia; order Primates; family Cercopithecidae; genus Mandrillus; species Mandrillus leucophaeus. Next base: position 106,761 of record NW_012099076.1, read on the forward strand.
ACAGGGAGTTAGCTTCTGACACACAGCTACAGGAAGTAATAAACACAGCCTGGTAAAATCCTAGCCAAATTAAAAAAAAACCTCACACTCAGTTTATTTATTTCAGTTCCTTTTACTGGATACATCATCTCTGGCTCTACACAAACAAAAATGACAAGGCATAGTAAAAGGCAAAAAAAAAAAAAAAACCACAGTCTGAAGAAACACATGAATTTTTTTCTACTTTCTCTATGATTTGTATATCCTTGGAATTCCTTTGTTTTTCTACTTTTGTGGTTGTGTTTCTTTCATGTCTGAGCTTTCCTTAAAGAGTCTAGTCATTGGCCGGGCGCGGTGGCTCACACCTGTAATCCCAGCACTTCGGGAGGCCAAGGTGGGTGGATCCCCTGAGGTCAAGAGCAGCCTGGCCAACTTGGTGAAACCCCGTCTCTACTAAAAATATAAAAATTAGCCTGGCATGGTGGCAGGTACCTGTAATCTCAGCTACGTGGGAGAGGTGGAGAATCACTTGCACCCGGGAGGCCGAGGCTGTAGTGAGCCAAGACCACACCACTTGCACTCCAGCCTGGGCGACAGAGTGAGACTCCGTCTCAAAAAAAAAAAAAAAAAAAAAAAAAAAAAAAAAAAAAAAAAAAAAAGAGTCTAGAGCTTTTTGTGTTTATACAAAAGGGAGCAATTGAAAAGCTGATTAGGATTCTGCATATACAGATGGGGTCATAGTGTGAGGGTTTTCCTGAATATATGTACAAAGTGTAGGGAGAATAAAAGAGACACACAAAATCTAGTGAAACACAAAATTCAATTCCATCCATTGGAAAATGGCTTCTGATTATTAACTAATGATTTTCTTGCAAAGAAGCTACTTTATTTCTGTTTTTCTCGTGATGTGGGTCATCATCAACTTGATCCTCCATTTCCAGGCAGAATTCTTCTCTAGCCAATTGGCTTATTTGTCGTTTTACTGCAAAGAAACATGATGTAGAAGAATTTGTTACAGAAGGCAGGTGAAGATTTCTGAACTTCTGAAATCTTAAACTTCTGTTCACTTTACCTTCCTGAAGGTTTGGTTTATATGACTGCTTTTAGGTATGAATTTTCATGGTTTACGTAAGCTGAATGGAGCCCTCTGGTAGCAGAATTCTCTTTCTCTTTCTTGCCCATACCTTCTACTGTGATGTTAATATCTCCAAAATTTGCTACAGAGAAAATTAATTCAAAGTTGAGATGTGATTTCAAGTCTTGAAATATCTGACATGTCAGGCTGCTAGAAATAACTTTTACTTATTTCTAACACTGTGATTAGGAAGAATATTTCAGCTTCAGGCATAGTGATCTTTTTTTCTGTTACTTAGCTCACCTATTAGGATTTACGGCATTTTAGGCTTGAATCGGAACTCAGATACTGTCTAGTTCCGAATTCCTAAACAGTATAATTATGAATTAGCAATGAGCATATTTTTGAAACTTCTTCAAGAGATTCAAGCAAGCACCCAGGTTTGAGAGCCACTGACACAGGCAATCCTGTCACTCCAGGCGAAGCTGCTAAGACACCCTGATCAGCCGGGGCTGACGGTCGCTGCACACTGGCAGATGTGCCGTGGTCGCTGCTGGCTGTTATGACCACCATCTTTTCTCATTGGCCAATGACCTTCCTGTGTCCATAATGATGGCTAGTGTCCATGATAAAAGTTTCTAATGCAATTATATTTTGCAGCTAATGAGTAGTAACATTGAATTAGCACTCAGAATCTTCCTGCTATGAAGTTAGCTGTGTTCTCAACATGCGCTGACACCCGCTTGTTGTGTAAAGTTCATTTATTACCTGATGAATAGAAGAAAACTTGTTTGTGTCTATTAAATAGGTAATTCATGTTTTCAAAAAATAAGCATTATCTCTCCTTTATCATTCCCAATAATTCAACTCTGGAGTCCTGGTCAGTGTGGCTTACAAACTGGAAGACAAAGATATTTAAGGAAAACCTAATAGCTAAGTTAGTTTTTAAGCTATTATTATTGCTAAAATAATAATAGTGAACTACTATTTTTAGTTCACTTGAAAAAAATCACTTGGACATTGTAGAGGCACAGCTCTGCGCCAACAAGAAGCTGATAACTAAAGGCAGGATGACCATATATCCTGGTTTGTCCAGAAAAAATATCTGAGTATAATTATCAGTAGGACCCTCTTTCAGTCTCAGAAGTCTCCTGATTTGGATAATCAATTATTTGATCACACTATTAATGGGATTTTTGAATATTTCAAAAGGATTCAGCACAGTTGACAGGTCTAGGCATAAAGACACTGGGGCAGCCTGAAGACTAGCCGTGAGGTAAGCCAGGTGGCGGCAGCTTCACCCGTCGATGCCAGAACTAATTCTGACGTCAGGACTGGGCAGACAGGGGCTTCCTCGGGCTGCTTGTTCCACGAGAACTCTCCTGGAGTTATACGCTTAGATGAAAAAGACGATTTCCTGAGGTATGGGGGATGCTTTTCCACTCAGCAGAGCTACAACACTCCAGCTAGACTCCCCAGGTAAGTGCTTGGTGTATTCCTCCAAAATCGTAACCTGATATTGATAGCTCACGTTTACTCACGCTCACCATAGGTCTCTCAGTGAGTACTCTACACATGTGGCTTTATTCAACCCTGACAGCAGTTACGTTCTTTTATAGCTCCCATTTCACATGTGAGGAAATGAGGCTCAGAGAAGTAGCTTGCCTTGAGTCACAGAGCTGGCAAACGATGGAGTTCAGATTTCAAGACACAGAGACAGCTGGAAAATTGCATAGGTCACAGGAATTAAAGTTGAACAACTAAGCATCAGAAAGGACAGAAATCAGGGCGCTGTTGGGGACCTCGACATTTATTCAATGAACATTTATGTGGTTTTTACTATGTTCCCGAAGTTCTGTTAGGTTCTAGGGCTCTGTCTAAGGAAGGCAGAGTCTCTGCAGTGGAGGGGGCTGTGTGATCAGATGGCCATAGAAACGATCCGAGACGAGGGCTGTGAGTGCTGAGAAAGGTTATCGCAGACGGAAGGCGACACATACTCCAAGGAGGGGAGCAGTGAGGAGGTTGTCATGGAAGGTTGCCTGGAGGAGTCCCTGTGTGAGCAGAGTGCGGACAATCAGTAGAAGTTAACCAGCAGAAAAGAGAAGGAAGCACATTCAATAACTGAGGACCGTCAGAATCTAGAGGTATAAGAGGGCCAGGCCCTGAAGAGAGCTGCTGCAGAGGTGTGCCTGCATCAGAGGGTGGTAAGGGGGGCGATATATCAGACAGCACGTGCCCACTGCACCACCGCCTGCTCACGTTCGCAATGCCCACACCGAGAACACTGTGTGGTGTATAACAGCATTTCAAGGAAAGTTTGATGAATGAATGAATGAACTACTGAAATGATAATTGAATACATTTTCGGAAACTGTGCTCAAATCTCGGGTCATAAGCCTCTAAACTTGAAAGGTACATAGACTAAGAGAGAACACTTGGTCAGGGCAGACAATGCAAAAAACACTTTACATGGTTAGGAGTCTGTTGTAGTCAGGCTTCATTTAAAAAAATTACCTCTACCAGATCTCTGCCAGTTTTATAAAAATTTCTCTAAAATTCCTCTAAAATACCTGATAATAGAGAATTCCAGAATGAGGAGAGAGATAATTATTTTCATTTTCTCCATATTCTCTGCTCCTAAAAATAGACAAGTCTCCTGTTGGTCCTCATGTTGGCCTTTGCACATCCAATAGTGGTTTAGTTCAGGTTTTCGACAGGATGCTGTTCCTCCCTGATGTGAACCTGAGCCAGTTTCTAAATTTCTCTCCCCTTGTATTCCTCATTGGTGTAAGAAATAGGGTTGTGGTGCAAATGAAATAAGGCCTGGGATTCAAACTGTTTAGCATAATGATTGGTGTGTAGCAGGCATCTTTCAGTTTTAGCTACTGATGGATCAACTCTGCTTTCAACATTCTTGTTTTTGTTATGGTTACTTAAAAAGTATTAGTTCATTATTTCAGTGAATTAATACTCTTAACATTGATCATGGCACTAGAAGATTCAAATAAATGACAATCTGTTTCTATTAGTCTCTCTTAAGTGATTTACTGTGTGCAAATTGCTGAGAGTATTAATTTTAGTCAGTGCATTTATATTGCTGATTATTTTGGAAAGCAGACATTGGCAGGTCTTTATTTGCTCTTTTATTGCATCCACTTTCTTTAAACTCAGTGATAGTTGGAAATAGAAAATTATGGAGAAGAATCATCAGAATCTTCACCCCAGGACTTAATTCCAATCCATTCAGAAATAAATACCAAATTATTTAATGGATTTAAAAGCTGAAGCCATAAATCAACTACTGCCCCATGATAGTCGAGGGTTTTGTACACAAACCCATGACATGCTTGAAACTTCAGAAGACAGATAACCCCATCTTTTTCTCAGGGAAAAGTACTTTTATACCAACAGTTCCTAATAACTAAATGGAAGACCTAACCATGTTAGGATGCTCTGAAATTCAGAATCTATAGATTACTCCTGGAAAACCCAGCTGCTTTTGGCCCATGAACTACATAGAAATCCCCGCCCCCATTTGTATACAGAAACGTGGTGCTAATAAGAAGAGAATAAGCTAGATCTTTCCAGATGAGTGTTCCCCACACAAGGGCCTTTAGTGGTCAAAATTAGGGTTTTTATAGCTATAGTGGCAGAAAATGCATACAAATAAAATACATTTGTTACCTAGATGGTCAATTAAATATTCACATGAGGTCAGTGCAAAACTGTTTACCAAACAGCACCAACTACAAGTTGTGAGGCCTGAGGCTACCAGACTCAGTGATACTTTAAGGATTAAACTATAATCAATACATGCATTTCTTATGTTTTGCACCCTCTTGAATGTCAACTACATATGTTTTTAATTCCACAAATATTTGAGAATCTTATTGATGTCACTGACTGTGCTAAAAGAACAAGAAGATGAAGGAAATGCATAAAGTATTAATTCAGCCTTAAAAATAGGTACAAAATACATATTAGTTCAAACACTCATTAAAATGAGAAGAGTTAAATTCAAAGAATGACATTTCCCCGTTATGGTCACACTCCCCAGTGCAAGGCATTCTATAGCAATGTTTGCCTAACAGCGTTAGCCCAAAAGAATATTACTATTGTCACTTTTAAAAGGTAAGCTTTAAAATAAAGTGTTAGCAGGATAATGCCTTGTGATGCCTTCAGTTTCACAGGTATGACTCAGGACAATACATAGCTACCGGAAGAGACAGCCTGCCTGAGGCTGTGAGGGCTTCAAAGGCCCTGAGACCATCAGAGCCACAGGACACAGAGAAAGCATGAGGTCAAAGGCTGACCCAGGGTGAGTGGTCACTGTATAGAAAGAGTTTAACACCTGCACAGAACAGTGTGAAGAGAAGTGTTTATTAACTCTAAAAAGAAGAAGATCCAGGTAGCTCTCCTCTAGAGCACAGGTAATTTTAGCCGGAAACTAAGGGAGAATCATGTTAAAATAAGCAACAAAAATGTGTTGGGCAATGTTCATGACTGCAATGCATGAGTAAGAATCTTGGCACACAAGTTAAACTCCCTTATTTTGTTTTGAGCAGAAACATATCATTTAGCAAGTGTCAACTCTGACAGTTTTCTTTGAAGAATGTCCTGGAACTTCCCATGCTAGTTACCATAATGACTGAACTAGGGTACTAAAAAATTAAGCAATGAGAGAGGAGGGAGTATTCTGACGAAAAGTGTCAAAACTAAGGGTGAAATGGTTTTCAGAAGAAATGAAATAAAATTTTATGGGAAAATTCTGGTGACTTGGAAATATTATCTGCATTACAAACAGGAGAAGGATCACATCATCTATTCTGACAAAAAGAAGATTCACCTGCAAACATTTAAATAATTCACCTTTTATGCACAGTTCTGGGTTTCTGGAATGTGGGAAAACCCCTTTATTCTTTCAAATTGTCCAATTAACACCAAAGTCTTCCATAATCATCATCATCATAATCACCATTGTTATTGACTGCTTACCACATAGCTAGGCACAGTACATTTGATATATGCTATTTATTTCTCATCATCAGCCACCTTCTGTAGCTCTCTGAATATACCTATACGAGGCAGTATAACAGTACTGAAAAGTGAATATGAGCAGAGCATTCAAATTCTACCCCTTTTACTTGCCTAAAATCTTGGGTCCTCAGTTTTCTCACCTCTAAGATGCAGGTGATAATAGCCCCTACCTCACTGATGTGAAGAATTAGTAAAAATAAGCAAAGACTTTGAAAATTCCCATTAGCTCTTATGGGTTACAGGAACATGGAAGCTGAGACCATTTACATGACTTGCCCAAAGTAATGTTGGTAAGAAGTGGAAGTGCAGGAATTGAAGCCTAGGCAGTCCAACTCCAGATACTTCTCTTAACCACTCTACTACCTGGCATATATGGTGAAATTAAATTCCCTCGAGTCAACAATTGTTTAATGAGTATACTAGACTCTAACCGCCTTGAGATCAAGGACGATGTCTTCCGTTTTTACCATGAAAACCTGTGATAAAGTCATGCATAAGAGAGAGGATAAATTGCCGAACTGAGATTTATTGTGTGTCGGGTACTGAGTTAGACAGTATGAACTACACAGAAGATAACAAGATATTAGATATTATCCTGGAAGAGTTTACAATTGTGGACCAGCTGACTTAGGCTGCTCCCAATAGTGTACATTGAGAGCAATACAATATGAAATGACCACAGGTTGTTGTGACTTGGCTATCAGAAGAATTTAACTAGGACGGCTATATTTTTTATTGGTTATTTTACTGCTATTTATAGAAAGAGTTCTTAATTGAAAGAAAATTTTCAGGGATAGTTCCTTTGAGCAAGAGACGTTAACTTATCTTTCTAGTCTTCACCTTTCATATCAATAAAATATTCACTTCTTCTGATTTTTGGTTAATATTGTTAATAGCTTGGAACTAAGAATATGAGGGGAAGATCTTTATTGAAGTGAAATAATTTTTAAAATATACTATGTTATCTGATGTTTATATTTCAAGGATGCCTGCAAAAGACTCATAACCTCGATTTAAAAAAATTACTGGATCTAACTTTCATTTATTTATTCAGCCACATAATAGCTACCAGTTTCGGAAATCGAATGTCTGTCGAATTATGCACGAGGTGCTTTTCCTGTGTTGCCTGTGTACCTCTCACAACAGCACTGTGGTATGAGTAGAGTTGTTCCCTTTTACTGTTGAGGCTCCAGCTGATTGACAGATGTTTCTGAGGTCACATGGCAGCCATCAGGAGACAGCACACGGATGCTCATCTGGAAATGTCAGGTTCCCAAGTCTGGGTTTTCTTTCATTCCCCATGCTGCCGTCTAGGACTTAGACACCCATTAGAGTCAGGGATGCAAACAAGTATGTGACATGGTGTTTTTCTTGGTGCAACTTTGAAATAGCCTGGAGGAAGATAGATAAATACACTCGAATGTTAAATAAACAGGGGCGGTAGAATATAATGAAGAATCAGGTGAAATTTAATTTTGAGGAAATCACATTACTGGGGCAGCTGAGGCCCTGGGGGCTCCACGGAGGAGTGAGGCTAGACCTCAAGCCCCTGTGCGATATGGACAGCGGAGCAGAGGCAGACCAGGCGAGCTCCTAGGAGCAAGGAGGAGGGCTCGGTCTAGCAGTTCCAGAGCGGTAAACACATTGGCTTGGATCCAGAAAGCACATGCTGAGAATTAGAGAAAATCTGAATAATATTGATCACGGTCACTAATTAGCAACCCAAAGGCTAGGATCCGGAGGTGTGATTGTCGTGGCCGTACACTATGAATGTACAACTTTAACATTTGAATTTCCTTAAGCTGAATATTCACTCTCCCCTTTGCCAGGGGCCCTATCAATCTTTTTCTCTTCTTCACCTGGACAACCCACACATTACCTTCCCTGCTTTGATATTGGGGGCATTTAATTATGTGAAATTCCACAGACAATCTTATCACATTAGTATTATTTGCCTTCAACAGCAACTGATAACAGTACAAAAAGATTATTTTGATGTAACTCCCAGAAGTCCTAAGAGTCATAATAATCACAATAATCTCTTATATTTAATTAATTTTTGTGTATACAAAATATTTTTACTTATGTTATTTCACTTACGGTATATAAATTGGATTTTTCCTTCTTGTAAATTATTTGCCTAGGCCAATGTCCAGAAGAGATTTCCCTAGGTTTTCTTTTAAAATTGTTATGGTGTCAGGTCTTAGACTTAAGTCTTTAAAGCAGTTTGAGTTGATTTTTGTGTGTGGTGAGAGAAAGAAATCAAGTTTCATTCTTCTACATGTGGCAATCTAGTTTTCCTGGCACCATTTATTGAATGAGGGTACCCTTTTTCCAATTATTTCTATGTATGCTTTGTTGAGGATCAGTTGGTTCTAAGTTTTTCGCTTTATTTCTGGGGACTGTATTTCTGTTCCATTGATTTATGTATCTACTTTCCTACCAATATCATGCTGTTTTGGTTACTATAGCCTTACAGTATAATTTGAAGTCAGATAATGTGATGCCTCTAGATTTGTTATTTTTACTTAGGTTTGCTTTGGCTATTTGGGCTCTTTTTTGGTTCCATATGAATTTTGGGATTGTTTTTTCTAATTCTATGAAAAAATGATGTTAATATTTTGATAGGAATTGCATCGAATCTGTAGATTGCTTTGGAAGTATGGTCATTTCCATGATATCGATTCTTTCAATGGATGAGCATGGGATATATTTCCATTTGTTTGTGTCATCTCTGATTTCTTTCAGCAGTGGTTTGTAGCTATCCTTGTAGAGCTTTGTCACCTCCTTGGTTACGTATATTTCTAGGTTTTATTTTTATTTTTTGTAGCTATTGTAAAAGGGATTAAGTTCTTGATGAGATTCTCAGCTTGGTCATTGTTGATGTGTGGCAGTGCTACTCATTTATGTACACTACTTTTGTAACCTGAGACTTTTCAGAATTTATTTATCAAACCTAGGAGTCTTTGGTGGAGTCTATAGGGTTTTCTAGGTATATGATCATACCATTGGCAAGCAGATAGTTTGACTTCCTTCTTTCCAATTTGGATCCCCTTTATTTCTTTCGCTTGCCTGATTGCTCTGCCTAGGCTTTCTGGAAGTTAGCCTTGATTTAAATTTTTCTCTACACTTCACTTTCTGTTCTTCACTAATATAGACCAATGTATGGCTAAGAACCAGAAAATTTTAAAAAAAATCATATTAAATTGGAGTAGATATATCAATTCCAGTCTTGTACTACACACTCAATAAATGTTTCTTGATCAATTGAATAAATGAATAATGAACAAATAAATAAATGGTTATAAAGATGGTAGGATTTCAGCTAGACTTTTAAGGATTGACCTTTCATCACGAAAATGAAAGGTATTCCAGGTGACGGTGCCGCGTAAGTGAAGGCACAGCGCCGAGAACAGAGTCCACAGACGTGTTTAGGAGACTGATGCCAGAGTTAGGAGCTTCATTTAAGGAAACAGAAAATACCTATGAACAGGACATGTTTTTACCTTCTTGGAGGATATGAATCTTTGGCTAAAAGTTTAGGTAACTTTTTTGTAGACAGGAAAATCATTTCAAAATCATAAGACCTCTTATCTTCAAATGAAAATCAGGAGAAATAGGGAGGCACAGTTGCATTCGAGGGTTGGGATATGGGAGGGTTTTACTTGGTCTATGTCCATTTCAATTTTTAGGAGAATAGTTAATAAATTGTTCTGAACTCTTTAGTGCTGTTATTTGTGAGTGCTATACAGAGCAATATGGATGGTTAGCTCAATGCTGCTTACATTTCTGCATGTTGTGGGCAGAACAAAGCTTTGCTGAGGATTGCCCAGGGAGTCATCCAAACACTTAGAACTCTAAAAGTCTTACATTTCCTGCAAGTTGTAGTGTTGAGTTTCACCTAAATCAATGATTTACCTTCGGAGTTTAAAAAAAAGTGTCAATACTTAGGACCAACCCCAAAATAACTACATCAGAGTGTCTGAAGAAGGAATCTAGGCATTAGTGTTTTTTAAAGCTTTAGTGTGATTCTAATATGCAGCCAATTTGAGAACCATTGGTCTATATGTTACAGAAACTACTTTTCAAAGGCAATGAGAAGTATCCAGTCAACAGGCTATATTTTTGTCAAAATCTACAACATAATTTGTATTTTCTGAGTCTCCTCTTGTTTTTTTTTTTTTTTTTTTTTTTTTTTTTTTTTTTTTTTTTTTTTTTTTTTTGAGATAGGGTCTTGCTCTGTTGCCAAGGCTAGAGTGTAGTGGCATGATCCAGCTCACTGCAGCCTCAAACTCTCAGGCTCAGCTGATCCTCCCATGTCAGCCTCCCAAATAGCTGGGACCACAGGCATATGCAACTACCCTGGCTAATTTTTAGATATTTTTTTTGTAGAGATGGAATCTCTCTATGTTGCCCAGGCTGGTCTTGAACTCCTGGGATCAAGCAATTTTCCCTCCCTTACCTCCCAAAATGTTGGGGTTAAAGGCACAAGCTACTATGCATGGCCTCCTTTTGTTTTTAGTTTAGAAGAGTAATCTAGATCAGGGATTGGTAATACTCAATCTGATGACTGGAGAGAGGCAAGTTTCAGGGACAATAGTGCTCATATGACCATAGTAACACTTGTATAGGCATTTGTCATTTCCACTGCATTTTAATATTTCTGTTTTCATTAATGCTCTAAAATACGTTTTTCTATCATAGGGATCCTATGCTTCTATTCACCTGGAATCACACTGATGCACAGACATCTGTGAACAGATATTAAATTTATTTGCTGAGGCATTCATGTTAAAAAATGCATCTGGAACTGGGTAGCTTAAAGCTGCAGATATGTCAACAACTATGCATGAAATGGAATGTTCCCACTGGGATCCACTGTTGATACATGACCATTATCTGTTCTTAATACTTTGCATCTTACTCTGACAATGTGATGCTAGAGTCAGGACTTGCTTAGTTGGACACTACAATGGATAATATTTAAGAAAAGAAGAGATCTGTTTCACATTAAGTTTTCAATAAATTTTGCACTTGGAATAAATGGTATCAAGACCAACCCTGTGCCATTGTTTATGTAATTTTCCTAGGGCTGGGCCGTCGAATTACAAAGCAAGCCCTGCACCAAGTCTGGCAGGTTGCATATGGTGACACTGCCTGGGAAATTCTGAATAGAAGCACACAGTGGCCTCACTTCTACCACTGAATACTTCTCCCCTGGGCAAGGCACCTTGTCTGCCTGGACTGAACATCTCACTATGTTTATCTCGTTGAGGAAGATAAATGGGTGGCAACTGGATTGAGGCATGTTAGACTAGGGACCCCTGAGATGAGGACAGCAGGCAGAAATTGTGCCTCACACTGAGAAGTGCAAAGGGGCAGTAGGGGTTTTTAGTTGATTATAACAGCCACGATACTTTGTCCTCATTGTAATATCACAGTAAAGTGTTGCAGTTTGTTTAGTCTTTTAAGGAAGTGAAGGAGATGAAACTTTCCATATTCATAATGTTGTAAAATCTCAAGATTCCTATTAATGTATTTTATGTCTAAAATACACAAAACATAAAATATATGAATAGGAAAATCCTACTGTTACTTATTAGCTGTTTGGGGCAAACTTGATGGTGCTGGGCAATAGAGGAGTCCGTTTCAATCTTGGTTAGCCAGATTTCCCACAAAAAGGAGAGAAGTAACCCTACTGAGAAAAAGCGAGCCTTGAGGAGAGCGGATGGAAAGTTCTTGGGATAGAGAGACAGAGCTGGGGGCAGCACCCTCATTCACATAGCCAGCCATGGTGCCAGCCAGCACAGTGTGGAAGTAAAGCAATCTACAAGGAGACTCACAACCCAAGGAACAGACTTTACTTAAGAGAGATGCCAGGGGGAGACCTTTAGCTCATTAGAAAACCAAATCTGCCGGGTGCGGTGGCACATCCCTGTAATCCCAGCACTTTGCGAGGCCAAGGGGGGCGGTCACCTGAAATCAGGAGTTCGAGACCAGCCTGACCAATGTGGAGAAACCCCGTCTCTTTACTAAAACTACAAAATTAGCTGGGCATGGTGGCATATATCTGTAATCCCAGCTACTCGGGAGGCTGAGGCAGGTGAATCGCGTGAACCCCTGAGGCAAAGGTTGCAGTGAGCCGAGATTGCCCCATTGCACTCCAGCCTGGGCAACAAGAGTGAAACTCCGTCTCATTCCTGAGCCAATCAGAGTAATAATTCCATGCCTCCTCATTTTGGTTGAAATCTAAAGTGGTTTGAATTTGACATAAAAAGAGAAGATTTAACATTCCTATTCTTAACTCTTTCTACTCCCAAGTCCTTGAAATTATAGAAAAGATATAATAAAATGATAAAAATTAATGGCTTGGCATGGTGACTCACATCTGTAATCCCAGGACTTTGGGAGGCTAAGGCAGGAGGATCACTTGAGCCTAGGACTTTGAGACCAGCTTGGGCAATATAGTGAGACCTTGTTTCTCCAAAAAGTTTTTAAAATTATCCTGGCATGGTGGCAAATGCCTGTAGTCCCAGCTGCACAGGAGGCTTAGGTGGGAGGATCGATAGAGCTCAGGAGGTGGTAGATGCAGTGAGCTGAGATCACTCACTGCATTCCAGCCTGGGCAACAGGGTGAAACACTGTCTCAAAAAAAGAAGAAAAAAAAGACAAGAAAGAATGTAATCAGCAAAAAATTAGAGGAATTTCTGAATGATAAAAAGCACACAGGATTTGATTTTTAAAAGAGGAAAAAACAACTAAACAAAAGGGATGTATCTTGTGATCCAAGGACTCCTACTCTTAGATATATACCTACAAGAAAAGCATTATGCTGACAGCTCCATTATTAGAAATAGCAAAAGTGGAAACCATTCAAATGTCCATTAACAGTGGAATGGAAAAATTATCATAAATTTGCACAGTAGAATACCATACAACTGTTACTGGGAGGGGTGCAGGGTCTGTGGGTTCTTGCCTTCTTGGAAGGAAGAATTCAGCCAAGAGATGCACAGTAAGGGTTAAGTAGCAGAGTTTCTTGAGGGAAGATAGAGGACATTCCAAGAGGGGAGTGGGCTGGCTTGACTGGAGAGCAGCGGCAGCAGCGAGGTGTATTTAAAGAGAGAGCACACGCTGAGTGACGAGGCAGAGCAGGTTACTGTAGAGAGAGAGTGAGCCAGCAGCCAGTGCTGGGGACTGTCTTTATGAGGATCTCACATGATTATTCATGAAGGGATGTGAGGGGCTGTCACTTGCAATTGTGTATTAGGTGGTTCCACATGCTCTGTGGCTGAACATGCTAGTACACACATGGCATGTCTCATTTGCATTTAAAACCTCCACCTAGAGGTGTGTTTTTTATAATTATAATGTGCGAAGTCTACTGTAGGGTAAGTTACTGGAGGAGTGAGCATGCTTGCTGGTGGGAAAAGTCCCTACCATGGTTGTCTCCAGCTAGGGCCTGATGAGTCTCCCTTAGGGCTGGAAGAACCCAACCACGAG
>NW_012099076.1:122561-125736 GCF_000951045.1 Mandrillus leucophaeus
TAGTGGCACACGCCTTTAGCTATTTGAGTGGCTGAGGCACGAGAATCTCCTGAACCTGGGAAGTGAAGGCCGCAGTGAGCCAAGATGCTGAGATCACACCACTGCACTCCAGCCTGGGCAACACAGCGAGACTCTGTCTCAAAAAAAAAGAAAAAAATCTCTTCTTTATAAATTACCCAGTTTCAGGTGTTTCTTTATAGCAATGTGAGAATGGACTAAGAGTCTACTAAAAAGAAAAAAGGTTATTGTACATAAAGTGGCGTGTTCCTCTGGGTAGAGATTTCCCTTTTTTTCCTCCCAACAATTTGGTGATAAGGATGGGATCCCTCAAGTAAGCCCGCCACTGGGCACATTTCTTGGAGTATTTGTAGCCATCTTTAATCAAACAAGAGACTATTTGCTAAAAAGTGTTCCTTCAACTACTTTGGTTCAGTGGAATTGGGTTCCCAAGGAAAATCCCCAACTCTCACTAGAAGTTTTGAGCTACCATTGAGTAAAATTGGTAATATGGCTCAAAGGCTCTGTCTGGTTTGCTGTTGGCTTTAATGGTAAAACGTTCTGAAAACTCCGGAACGCGGTCAGCGGGTCCCTCTCCTGGAAGACATGCTTCACTCTGCCATGCCGGGCTCCAGGAGGATAACTGCCTGCTGCTCCCACAGCTCAGGCTGCTTGCTGTGCCTGGAAAGCTCAGCGTGAGGGGCCTCTGAGGGCAGCTGCTGAAGCCTCTTCACTGAAGGTGGACTGGGAGAAGCCACAGTGCCACTCTTCTTAGCCACGTGAGGCCTGCGAGTTTTCACCAGCAGTTCACCTTTCCTAAGTCCAAGGCATGTCTCAGGGGGTCCGGGCTCTTGATCCTCTCCACTTCTGTGGCAGCTTTGTTGCAGAGAATTCAAGAAAGCAAATAAGACAAAATGTAGTTGGGTGGCAAGAATAGTTTCTCATGTTTTGAGGGAAGTAGCCCAAGTTTGGGAAAATATGGAGAAAGATAAAGACGACAAAAAATATATTAACCCTTAAGATTTCCCAGTTAGAATTACTCACAAAGGGAATAAACCCTTATCTGCGGCCACCAACACACAAGAAGGAACCCTGTAATGGAAAGTCAATATGCTACTATTGTAAGAAATCAGGACAATGGAGGAAAAATGAATGCTAAATTCGGATCAAGAAGAGTTGACAGATACGAGCTAACTCTAAAGCTTTACCATAATCTCCAAGAGACTTTTGCCTAAGGAAATTGGACAAAAAGTAATTGGAAAATGGTGGAAAGGAGCCTCAGAGCTGAGGGTGGGAGGCATTTATGTGTCTCTTTCTTTTCCCACTTTAAGCTTGTCCTGATCTTTCTTGTGAACACTGAAGGCACATACTCCACCATTTCTACAGACTGTTATCATTTTACGTCAACCTAGGAAAACACCCAAGTTTTGGGTATCTCTAGAAAACCTTCTTCTTGTTCTTTCTTCTCTGAGGTTTCTCAGCAAGTAGATTCTCCGTGTTGTAGACGGAGTGCTTTCAGAGCTCCCAGGAGGCAAGGATCTGATAATCAGCACGTTCTAAAATAAAAGAACTATCATTATCTATTTGTTCATCAAATAGATACTCAGGTTGTTCCCATATCTTGACTATTGTGAATAATGCTGCAATGACCTGAGATTGCAGACATTTTCACAAGATGGTGATTTCACTTTCTTTGACTATATGCCCAGAGGAGAGATTCTAGGTCATAATGTAGTTCTTTTTAAAATTTCCTTAGGAGCCTCCATACTGTTTCTCATAATGGCTGCAGCAATCTACATTTCCACTAACAGAGTGCAAGCATCCCCTTTTCTACATACCCTCACCAACACTGATTATCTCCTGACTTTTGATAGTAGCCATGCTTACAGGTGTGAGATATTTCACAGTGGCTTTAATTCACATTTTCCTGATGACTGATAACACTGAGCACATTTTCATACACCTGCTGCCACTTTTAACGTCTTACTTGGAGAAGTGGCTATGTAGGTCCCTTGCCCATTTTTTTAATTCAGTTGTTTGTTTTTCTACTATTGAGTTGTATGAGTTCTTTATAAATATTGGATTTTTTCCACATCTATAGGTTGCCATTTTATCTTGTTGATTGTCTTTCTTGCTGTGAAGAAGCTTTGCTGTTCAGCCTTTAAAAAGAAGGAGATCGAGACCATCCTGGCTAACACGGTGAAACCCCGTCTCTACTAAAAAAATACAAAAAACTAGCCGGGCGACGTGGCGGGCGCCTGTAGTCCCAGCTACTCAGGAGGCTGAGGCAGGAGAATGGCGTAAACCCGGGAGGCGGAGCTTGCAGTGAACTGAGATGCGGCCACTGCACTCCAGCCTGGGCAGCAGAGCGAGACTCCGTCTCAAAAAAAGAAGGAGATCTTGCCATTTGCCACAACATGCATGAACTTGGAGGACACTATGCAAAGTGAAATAAGTCAGATACAGAATGAAAAATATTCCAGGATCTCACTTATATATTGAATCTTTTAAAAAACAGTCAAGTAAACAAAGACAGAGAATAAAACAGGGTTACCAGGGGTGACTGGAGGGGGTGGGGGAAGGGGAGATATTGGTCAGAAGGTACAAAGTCGCAGATATGTGGGATAAACAAGTCCAGAGACCTCATGTACAACGTGAGGACTAGTGTTAACAAATTGTGCTGTGTTTGGAATTCCTCCTAAATGAGTTGATTTTAGCTGCTATTACCACAAAAAAACAAAAACAAAAATGGGTAACTATGTGAGATGATGGGTGTGTTAATCTGCTTCACTGTAATAACCATTTTACTATATATATGTATCTTACAACCTCATGTCATACAATGAAATTTATTTCTAAAATTAAAATAAAATAAAAGCATCTCAAATTAGAAGGGCTCAAGGAACAATATGGGTTAGTAAAAGAAACTGATTCCTGCTCTGGTTTGAATGTTTGTGTCCCCTTCAAAATGTGTGCTGAAGCTTCATTTCCGATGTTGTGGTATTGAGGTGGGACCTCTAGGAGGTGATTAGGTCATAAGGCTCCTCCCTCATGATAGAATTAAGGCCCTTGTGAAAGAAGCTTCATGGCCGGGCGCGGTGGCTCAAGCCTGTAATCCCAGCACTTTGGGAGGCCGAGACGGGTGGATCACGAGGTCAGGAGATCGAGACCATCCTGG
>NW_012099076.1:126341-129646 GCF_000951045.1 Mandrillus leucophaeus
TTTAAAACCTCCACCTAGAGGTGTGTTTTTTATAATTATAATGTGCGAAGTCTACTGTAGGGTAAGTTACTGGAGGAGTGAGCATGCTTGCTGGTGGGAAAAGTCCCTACCATGGTTGTCTCCAGCTAGGGCCTGATGAGTCTCCCTTAGGGCTGGAAGAACCCAACCACGAGATCAAAATAGCCAGTGTAAACTACTACCACACACAACAACATGGCTGAATCTCACAAAAGTAAGATTGAAGGAAACCAGACAAGAAAGAAAGGATAGTTATGATTCCATTTATACACAGTGCAAAAACTTGGCAACACTAATATATTCTAACTGGAATGGTATTGTCTTCAGGAAACTGGAAGGGTGGGTGGTAACTGTGAAGGGGAAAATCGGGTTTCCGGGTGCTGGGAAATATTCTGTTTCTTGATCTTGGTTGTACTTAAATATGTTTCACTTAGTGATATTTCACTGAGCTGAATACTCAGCATAATATGATTTGTGTGTGTCATATGTGACACGTCAATAAAAATAGCATTTACAAAACACAACCCTGAACAGCACAATTGATTGGATATAGAGAGTGATTAGTAAACTGAAAGATTTTGGTTGAGAGGAAAGTTCATCCAGAAAGCAGTGCAAACAGATGGACAGGATGAGAAAAAAAGTGTAAAGCCAGGACATAAAGATGTAGTAATTCCAGTATACGTAAAAAATGATTTCTAGGCAATGTGGGACAGTGAATTTAATCTCATATTGCTGAGGCATGTTGAAGGGTGTGGTTAATCGTATGTGCTAAATCACTCATTGGAAGTACTAATAAAGAATTAGTTGGAAAATAATTGCAAAGTAAGCTCAATGGAGTTATTGGTGCAAACTGAATATCTTCTGACTGTTTACTAAAAGAAGGGTGATGTATAACAACTGTAGGTTTAATTCATATAAATGAGCTGAAAATTCATAGTAGCTTTGTAACTACTTGCTGGATAACTGCATACATTCAGGGATTTTTTTTCCCAATAATAAAAAGCTTTTACTCATAATCACCAAAACTTAGATGGAACCAAGATGTCCTTCAGTAGATGAATGGATAAATATACTGTGGTACATCCAGACAATGGAATGCTTTCATCAGTAAGAAGGAAGGAGCTATCAAACTGTGGAGGAAACTTACATGCTACTACCTGAAAGAAGCAGTCTGAAAAGGCCACATGTCGTGGAATCCCAACCCCGTGACATTTGGGAAAATGCAAAACTGTGGAAACTGTGAAAATATCAGTGCTTTCTAGAAGCTGGGGGAGGGGGGATGAATAGGCAGAGCACAGAGGATTTTTAGGGCAGTGAAACTATTCTATATGACGCTATGATGGTGGAAGCGTGTCATTGTACATGTGTCAAAACACACAGAATACGCAACAACAAGAATAAGCACTAATAGAAACTATGGACTTTAGGTGACAATGAGGTGGCAATGCAGGCTCACCAATTGTAAAACAATGCACCAGTCTAGTGGGTGATGCTGATGATGGGGTGGGAGTGTTACACGTAGGTGGGGCTAAGAGTATATGGGACCTCTCTGTACCTTCTGCTCAATTTTTCTGTGAACCTAAAACTGCTCTAAGAAGTAAGGTCTACTGATACGGTTTAGATCTCTGTCCCCACCCAAAACTCACGTTGAATTGTAATCCCTAGTGTTGGAGGTAGCGCCTGGTGGAAGCTGATTGGATCATGGGGACGGAGTTCTCATGAATGGTTTAGTACATCCCCTTAGTACCGTATAGTGAGTGAGTTCTCATGAGATCTGGTTATTTGAGTGTTTAGCACCCTCCTGTCTTCCTCCTGCTCTGACGTGTAAGATGTGCCTACTCCCTCTTCGCCTTCTGCCATGACTAGAAGCTTCTTGAGTCCTCCCCAGATGCCACTGTGCTTCCTGTACAGCCTGCAGAACCGTGAGTCAATTAAATGTCTTCTTTATAGGCTGGGCACGGTGGCTCACACCTGTAATCCCAGCACTTTGGGAGGCTGAGGCAGGCGAATCACTTGAGGCCAGGAGTTCAAGACCAGCCTGGACATCATGGCAAAACTCCATCTCTGCTAAAAATACCAAAACTAGCCAGGCATAGTGGCACACGCCTTTAGCTATTTGAGTGGCTGAGGCACGAGAATCTCCTGAACCTGGGAAGTGAAGGCCGCAGTGAGCCAAGATGCTGAGATCACACCACTGCACTCCAGCCTGGGCAACACAGCGAGACTCTGTCTCAAAAAAAAAGAAAAAAATCTCTTCTTTATAAATTACCCAGTTTCAGGTGTTTCTTTATAGCAATGTGAGAATGGACTAAGAGTCTACTAAAAAGAAAAAAGGTTATTGTACATAAAGTGGCGTGTTCCTCTGGGTAGAGATTTCCCTTTTTTTCCTCCCAACAATTTGGTGATAAGGATGGGATCCCTCAAGTAAGCCCGCCACTGGGCACATTTCTTGGAGTATTTGTAGCCATCTTTAATCAAACAAGAGACTATTTGCTAAAAAGTGTTCCTTCAACTACTTTGGTTCAGTGGAATTGGGTTCCCAAGGAAAATCCCCAACTCTCACTAGAAGTTTTGAGCTACCATTGAGTAAAATTGGTAATATGGCTCAAAGGCTCTGTCTGGTTTGCTGTTGGCTTTAATGGTAAAACGTTCTGAAAACTCCGGAACGCGGTCAGCGGGTCCCTCTCCTGGAAGACATGCTTCACTCTGCCATGCCGGGCTCCAGGAGGATAACTGCCTGCTGCTCCCACAGCTCAGGCTGCTTGCTGTGCCTGGAAAGCTCAGCGTGAGGGGCCTCTGAGGGCAGCTGCTGAAGCCTCTTCACTGAAGGTGGACTGGGAGAAGCCACAGTGCCACTCTTCTTAGCCACGTGAGGCCTGCGAGTTTTCACCAGCAGTTCACCTTTCCTAAGTCCAAGGCATGTCTCAGGGGGTCCGGGCTCTTGATCCTCTCCACTTCTGTGGCAGCTTTGTTGCAGAGAATTCAAGAAAGCAAATAAGACAAAATGTAGTTGGGTGGCAAGAATAGTTTCTCATGTTTTGAGGGAAGTAGCCCAAGTTTGGGAAAATATGGAGAAAGATAAAGACGACAAAAAATATATTAACCCTTAAGATTTCCCAGTTAGAATTACTCACAAAGGGAATAAACCCTTATCTGCGGCCACCAACACACAAGAAGAAACCCTGTAATGGAAAGTCAATATGCTACTATTGTAAGAAATCAGGACAATGGAGGAAAAATGAATGCTAAATTCGGATCAAGAAGAGTTGACAGATACGAGCTAACTC
>NW_012099076.1:131666-151105 GCF_000951045.1 Mandrillus leucophaeus
GGGAGGCAGAGCTTGCAGTGAGCTGAGATCCGGCCACTGCACTCCAGCCTGGGCGACAGAGCAAGACTCCGTCTCAAAAAAAAAAAAAAAAAAGAAAGAAGCTTCATTCCACCTGTTTGCCCTTCTGGCCCTCCTGCCCTGTGAGGACGAAGCACTTGTCCCCTCTGAGGACACACGCTTGTTACGGTGCCACCTTGGAAGCAGAGAGCAGTCTCACCAGGTTCTGACCTTGCCAAGCCTTGGTCTCAGACTCCCAGTCTCCAGGACTGTGAGAAATAAATTCCTACTATTTATAAATTACCATGGCTCAGGTGTTTTGTTACAGCAGCACAAACAGACCGAGATCATCCCCTTTTCACAGCTTAAAACAAAACAAAAACATTATGGGCATGTGTAAATCAACATCCTCTCATTTTAGCTCAAATACAAGGAACAGAACTTAAACTCAGAGAGCCAGAAAAACAGAACATAGTCAAGACAGGGCATTTTTCTTTTTATATTCCCAAATTACCTGTGAAAAAGAAGGAAAACTGGGGAAGAAATTGCCCATAGATTTGTACGAGCTCTGCGAGAAATACGTGAGGTTGAGGCTGCTCTGATTCCTATTGTTCCGTACGGGGCTGCATTCAGCATCTTTTCTGTACTTTTCACTGAGGTACCAGGCTCTTCTTTGAGTGCCTGTGGAGTCGTCTTTCTTCCACATTTGTGGAGATGGATCCTCAGATTTGCCTGCTATACTTTCTAGACATTCACAAGAGAACTAAAAGAATTTTTCCCCACCTTTAATTCATATAAATTCAATATGTGAGTGATTTAATAGTTGTTAATGCTGTATGTGCTTATAAGCCAGCTATTTTCACTTTAATAAAAATTTTGCTTCTCTAAATTGCAATATTATCGAAGTGAAGTCAGGTATTTGGGACATTTGTTTTAAGCTGGTAGATGAAAACCAGTTCTATCCTGAAGTCAGCCTATCTTAAGCACACACTATCTCACACACATACACAAACTCTGCTAGTTTGGGGGTTGTTTGGGGTTCAGACCATGGATCCTTCCCTAGTCTGAAAAAGCTAAGCCTCTTGCTATGAGGTCACATGGTAAGTCACCAGAACTTTACTGTGGTCCAATAAGATGAAGAAGCCTTTCAGATCCTAAGGGAGCCTTGTTTCCCCCATCTGTGCTGGGTGCCTACCCAAGATGACATTTCAAACGTCTTTTCTGTTAGAGAACAAGAGAGTGGCTAGATGTATGGCTAATTCGAATCAGGCCCTGACCACAGACGCTTCTCTGTTGCTCTGGGGACACCAGGGTGTTGATGAGCTGTAACAGCAGCTGCCCTCAGACTGCAAAGGCTCTTACTTGGACTCTAGGATATTTAGCTTGCACTTAACACAAAGAGCTACTGCTGCTTTACAAGTCCTTGCAAGTCCGTAAGACGCCATACTCACCAGTGCACCACCAGGCTAGTTATGCACAAATCTTGTTGAATTGCACTCCAGGCAGAAGAACAGTTTGAGTCCGACCTTTCTGTTGCCAGATGCTGGCCACCTTTAGCTTCAGCACAAGGTGCACAGTCTGGGACTGATTCAGCTAATATTCCTGGTCCAAATGCTGACTCCATAGTGCTCAGTGACTGGTCTCATGAGAGACACACAGGGAGGTTTAAATTCTCTCAAATGTAAAATCAGCTCAGGTGCCAGAACCCGGAGCTGTTGTGCAAACTGCGTAATTGGCCACTGTCTTATGAAGGGAGAATATCTAATCAATGGCTAATCTGTACTGGGGGTCTGTCATGTCATGGGCCAAATTTGGAAGAATAGAGGCTTTCCAATATCAATGAGAACTAAAATATCACTTGGGACATGAACTGCTGTTTTACTAGGGTCATTGCCATTAGAGTCACTGCCATTGTCGTCACAGATTCCTGTAATGCATTGTAGACTGCATTACAGACCCAACAAGATGAAATTATAAAGGAATTAAAAAGGGCTAATAAAGACTGAATTGTGGAAGTGGAAGCCCCATTACTGCTGCAGAGGAACTCCCATTTGCTGTTTCAGCCACAAACAACCCTCCAAGACTTAGAAAATAAGCAATAAAGAAAATGGGGGTGTCCTCAATGGGATTATTCCTGTCCCCCAGTTGTATGATTGAGTGGATTTTTCATGTCATCAACAAGCTCATTTGAACAAAATAATACTCTGAAAACCTTGGAATTCTACTACATTTGCTATAGAGTCAAATAGTTCAGGAAATGACACAAAGGTGTGCTGTTTGTCAGCAAAATTATTTGTGAGAAACACCTAAGTCAAGTCGAAGAAGCCCACTGAGGCCAACATGATCTGAGACCTGGACAAATACGGACTTTACAGAAGCTGTGCCCTCAGAAGGTAAGAATTATTGTTTAGCACGGGTGTGTATGATGCCTGGACAGCCAGATGGCATTCGTGTGCTAAAGCAAATGCTCAAACGATGATCATATCATTACTGAATTATGTCATTCTAATCTTTGGGATTCCAGAACATCTAAAATCCAATAGATAAGCTATTTGGTTTCTATGGGGCTAATTTAGGGGCTCTTTCAAACCCTACAGATACCTTTAAATTATTACACTCTTTATCATCACCAAGCTCCCAGGCAGGTGGAATGACTAAACCACACTGTATTAGTCCATTCTCACATTGCAATGAAGAATTACCTGAGACTGGGTAATTTATAAAGAAAATAGGTTTAATTGGCTCATGGTTCTTCAGGCTGTACAGGAAGCATGCTGAGGGGGAGGCCTCAGGAAGCTTACAATCATGTCAGAAAGTGAGGGGGAATCTGAAACATCTTACTTGGCTGGAAGAGGAAGAGGGAAGCAGGAGGTGATACACACTTTTAAACAACCAGATCTTGTGAGAACTCACACACTGTCATGACAACAGCAAGGGGGAAATCTACCTTCACGATCCAATCACCTCCCACCAGGCCCCTCATCCAACACTGAGAACTACAATTTGACATGAGATTTGGACGGGGACACAAATCCAAACCATATCACACACCCTAAAGAATTATTTAGTTAACTTACACCAAACCAATGGCTTACTAGAGTGTTGTTATTGGTCCTGTTAAAAAGAAAGTCAACTCCTAGCAAGCATGCTATTTCTCCTTTGGACTTAACATTTGGTGACCTATGAATTCAGGATTTAAGTTCACTGCTTACCTATAAAGGAAAACCCAATAGATACACTACTTAACTGCATGCCATCTTTCTAGGCTTATTCTGCCATCACGTGGCAGATGCTGGAAAAGTCCCCAAGGAAATGTGCTATCAATTTTGACCAGAACAAGGCTACATAGGGTTCCAGTGACAAGACTGGATGATCACTGTGCTAAGAAAGACCCCACCAGGTGTTGCTGATAACTCACCCACCATCGCAGTGAAGGAGAAGCTCGGCTTCATGAGAGCTTCGCCTGTGACCACACCTGTGACTGAAACGGCCATGACACCTGGTAAGGACTCCAGGTTAAATCTCCAGACAGTAACGTCCAAATCAAGGTTTATAACTAAGAATAATCACAGTACTATAAAATGAGGGGTACACTGCAAAACATAAAATCTAGTTATAAAAACTAATAAAAATAAGCATTAAATATCTTCCAGATTATGAGTTTTAAAAAATGAGACAGCATCCTGTAAAAGTTTAACGATAAACTATAAACTAGAACAATCTATCAGAAAAGCAAAGCAGCGATATAGATTTGAACTATTGAAAAGTTTATATTCTTTGGCTTTAAATGTCTTTATAAATACATTTAAAACAAATTTATATTTATTATATGAATACATTTGTTAAATACATATAATAAAACTTGTTTAATCCTAAACGGGTCCTGTTAAGAATTCCTTCCTTATTCTGTCATGCTTTAAGGCCCAGGAAAGGCCTAGGCAAAACTCTGGGTGGGCTTTTGTTACATTCCAGCCTTTGTGAAAGGACACTGGCTTTTTTAGCTTTTAGTATTTAACTTAACCACTCAGTACTGAAACAGTTGTGATGGAGGCCTGCATTAGTGAACCTGGCCTGCCACAATCCCCTCTGTCAATTTGCACATGATTTCTATCCTGCTTGTATATTTATTTATCACAAGAATCATAGGGAGATGGGGCAATGTCATCTTTCTGGCTTCTTCCTACTGAGAGGGGTGGTCATGGTGGGACCCTGTATGCAGCCCTGGAGTGGAAGAGGTCGATGTTCCCAGTGGCACTCTGGGTTTCAGGGGCTTAGCGGCAGCGCCTGCTGAAACATAGTATGCAACAGCAACACATATAAATAGGCTGTTGCTGTTTTCTTCTGAGGTTTAAGTTGTCTAGCTTTCAGTTCACAGGGCTTTATGAAAGCAAAGCTTAGGCTTCAGCGATTTCCAATCAGGAAAAATGGGGAAAAAGGAAAAAATTGAAAACATTATTTTGGAGACCTATAGCCAGAAAAATTAGAATTTAATCGAAACTGTAGAAAATAATAAAAACTGGAAAACATCAGGCAAGACTAGAATTTAGCAAGAAGTGTACTATAGTTTTTGAAACATAATTTTTATTCCTCCACTTTTGCATTTTTATTAAAAGACAAATCATGGTAGGACCAATTTGCTTTACTATGCTCGGTCAGATTATTTGTATAAAGTGCAGCAAGAGTAATTATTTTCACATAAGCCTTTTAAATTGACTTTCATGGAACTTTGTTCCATAGAAGGAATCTGAGATAAGACCTTTTTAAAGCCAAGCCCAGCCATGGATTTGTACCATCAAATACCTATGAGTTGGGTGAATTCCTCTTCTTTTGAGGTTCCAAGATAACTTGGGGTTCCTGGCCTGTCAGAAAGTGA
The DNA here is from genome assembly GCF_000951045.1 of Mandrillus leucophaeus. Classification (NCBI taxonomy): domain Eukaryota; kingdom Metazoa; phylum Chordata; class Mammalia; order Primates; family Cercopithecidae; genus Mandrillus; species Mandrillus leucophaeus. The sequence goes on from NW_012099076.1 coordinate 136,537, forward strand.
CATTCTTTACTTACCACAGATCAGAAACCCTGGATAGGGATTGTGACAGAATAGGAGGCCATTTTCCCAAGGGCTTTATTGGCTTCACAAGTTAAGTTTGATTCCTAAAAGGGAAGCATACCATTCCAGTTAAAGCCTTGGTAAAATAACCAGTTTTTCCTGTTGTGTCCTGTTACAAAAGAAGACAGATTATTGTTGCACTTATGCAAATAACTGTATTGCCATAACCTAAGAATACTCACAAATAGTTTCCAAATTCTGGAGAAAATCAAGTAGAGAGAAACAAATACGCTCCAAATTTTGTTCATGGGAGTACACTAAATTGTTAAAAAGCTGTCAATAGCTCAAAAGAAAAGTTTCCTTGACTCTGAAAAGCAAAACAAAGGATTGACCATATTTTAGGCAAAATGCCAAAAAGATCACTCCGGTATCCTATTGGTTCAGTTTATGCAGTTAATTCCTGTCCTGCTTGATATTAATGAACATTTTAGCTCTTCAAATTCCTGAACGTTTTTCCTCTATTCTGATGTCACAGTCTCCAAAGTTATCAGAAACCTGCATTCAAGAGCACCTGTTAGAGCTTCATAACTGATTATAAAACCACCTTCTAAATGTAACATAAAAAAATTTGCTTCTGTGTCTTTGTTATCCCTGTGCTTCTTTTCTCTGTTTGCTTCTTTTGACCCTATGCTACAAAGGCGTTCTTCAAATTTGATATTTGACATTTGTTTTCATTTAATTGCATCACTCTCCCAAGCTGATTGAAAGCCTTGGCTCAAATATGAGCCTGTTAATTAGTTTCACCCTTGATGTGAAAAAGGTAAATTATCTGGAGCAGTGTGCAAAGGACTTACCAAGGAGAGAGTGCTTGAGCCGAGACCCAAAAGATGAATAGATGTTTGCCAGGTGGGGAAGGTAATGAGCAAAAGGTGTTGTGTATTTCTAGAACATATCACAGTGCCTGGCCCAGAGGAAGCACTCAAGAGCTATTTTAGAATTGAATGAATGTTCATAATTATGGTAGCATGAATATCGTGGTTTCTTTAGGGAATTCCAAGAAAATTTATTTCTATTGTAGTTCAAGTATGCTGGCAATACATTCTCTTTTTAACGAAATGTCTTAATGCCATATAATTATGATATGCCTAGTCGTGTTTCTCTTGGTATTCATTTTTATTGTGTTTTGCTGAGCTTCTTGAATCAGTGAATTTATCTTTCAACAAATTTGAGAAGCCTTCAACTATTATTTCAAGTACTTGTTGTTCATTCTATCTCTTCTGTTATGGTGAAACTTCAACTACATGTTAATTATTTAGGAACTTTTGTTATTGTCCAGTAGTCTCTTCACAGTCCTCTCTTTTTTCCTCTCTCTCTACAGGTGTACTTTGTTTTTTGAGTTTCACTTTATTGTGCTTTGCAGACAATGTGGGTTTTTGTTTGTTTGTTTTTACAAATTGTAGGCATGTGGCAATCCTGTATCAAGCAAGTCTATTAGCACTGTTTTCCCAACAGCATGTGGTCACTTCATGTATCTGTATCAGCATTTCTTGGCAATAAAGTATTTTAATTAAGGGGTGTACATTGTTTTAGACATAATGGTATTGCACACTTAATAGACCATAGGATAATGTAAACATAACATTTACATGCACTTGGAAAAAAAGTTTGTGTAACTCACTTTATTATGACATGTCCTTACTGTAGGGAACTGAAGACAAACCTGCAACATCTCTGAGGTATGCCTGTATATACAAGATCTTGTCATCTCCAAGCAGAGACACTGTTAGTTCTTTTTCTCTTTGGTTGCCTTTTTTTTTTTTTTTTGAGATGGACTTTCACTCTTGTTGCCTGTGCTAGAGTGCAATGCTGTGATCTTGGCTCACCGTAACCTCTGCCTCCCGGGTTCAAGTGATTCTCCTGCCTCAGCCTCCTAAGTAGCTGAGATTACAGGCATGCACCACCATGCCCAGCTAATTTTGTATTTTTAGTAGAGATGGGGTTTCTCTATGTTGGTCAGGCTGGTCTCGAACTCCTGACCTCAGGTGATCCACCTGCCTCAGCCTCCCAAAGTACTGGGATTACAGGTGTGAACCACCACGCCCAACCTGGTTGCCTTATTTATTTATTTATTATTATTTTTTGCCCAATTGTTCTGGCTAGGACTTCCAGTATGCTGTTGAATAGAAGTGATGATAGTAGGCATTCTCCTCGTTAATCTTAAAGGAAAAGGTTTCTACATTTCACTAATCATTATGATGGTAGCTGTGGGCTTCCATGTAAGACCTTTATGTGATTTATTGAGAGTTTGTATCATGAAGGTGTGTTGAATTTTGTCAAATACTTTCTCTGTAACTATTGAGATGACCATATGGGTTTTGTCTCCTTTCATTCTGCTAATAGGATGTATCACATTTATTTATTTATTTGCATATGTGGAACCATTCTTGCATCCCAAGGATAAACGTTTGGGATGCATAATACTTTAATGTGTTGTGAAATAAGATTTGCTAATATTTTGTCCAAGATTTTTACTTCTTTGTTTATCAGGGATATTGGCCTGTATTTTCTTTTCTTATAGTGTCTTTGTCTGGCTCTTGTATCAGGGCAATGCTGACCTTGTAGAATGAGTTAGGGAGTGCTCCATCCTCTTCAATTTTGGGGGAGAGTTTTAGAAAAATTGGTATTAATTCTCATGTGAAATGTTTGGTAGACTTCCCCAGTGGAACTACTAGGTCCTGAGCACTTTTTTATTATTCATTCATTTATTTATTTATTTTGATGGGAGACTTTTGATTACTGATTCATCTTCTTACTCATTATTGGTGTGTTCATATTTTCTATTTTCTGTGATTCTGTCTTGATAAGTTGTTTCTAAAAACTTGACCATTTCTTTTAGTTTATTCAATTCATTGGCATATAATTTTTTATTGTAATCTCTTATGAACTTTTGTACTATTGTGGTGTGAGTTGTAATGCCTCCTCTTTTATTTCTGATTGTATTTATTTAAACCTTCTTTTTTTCTTAATTAGTTGATACAAAGTTTGTAAATGTTGTCTTTTTAAAAAGCCAACTGTTAATTTCATTGATTTTTCTAGAATAATTTTTCTAGTCTCATTTATTTCTGCTGTTTATTAATAATCTTTGTTACTTCATTTTTTTCTATTAATTTGGGCTTAGTTTGTTCTCCTTTTTCTATTCCTTGTGATATATCATTCAGTTGTTTATTTGTGATTTTTTAAATGTAGATGTTTATCACTATAAAAATCTCCCTTCGTACTGTTTTCACTGAGTTCTATAAGACTTGGAATATTGCATTTCCATTTTTATTTGTCTCAAGGCATTTTAAAATTTACTTTCTGATTCTTCACTCATGTGTTGTCTGGGAGTGTGTTGTTTCATTTCACACATTCATGAATTTCCCTTTTTTCTCCTGTTACTGATTTCTGGTTTCATTCCAATGTGGTCAGAAAAGATGCTTAATATGATTTCAGTCTTCTTAAATTTTAGACTTGTTTTATGTCTAATATATAATCTATCCTGGAAAGTATTTTACATGTGCTTAAGAAGAATGTGTAGTCTGTTGTCATTGTTTGGAATATTCTGTGTATGTCCATTAGGTCTATTTAGTCTAAAGTATATCTCAAATCCAATATTTCCTTATTAAATTTTGTCTGTGCATTATTCTGTTCTCATGCTGTAATAAAGACATACCTGAGACTGGGTAATTTATAAAGCCAAGAGGTTTCATTCACTCGCAGCTCCACATGTCTGCGAAGGCTTCATAATCACGGTGGAATGTGAATGAGGAACAAAGTCATGTTTTACATGGTGCAGGCAAGAGAGCTGGTACACGGAAACTCCCATTTATGAAACCATCAGATCTCATGATACCTACTTATTACCACGAGAACAGTATGGGGGAAACCACCCCCATGATTCAATTATCTCCACCTGGCCCCACCCTTGACACATGGGGATTATTACAATGCACGGTGAGATGTGGGTGGGGACACAGAGCCAAACCATTTCATTCTGGATAATCTACCTATTGTTCAAAGTGTGGCACTGAAATTTTCTACTATTGTTACGTTGCTGTCTGTCACTTCCTTCAGAATTATTAGTATTTGCTTTATATGTTTAGGTTCTTAATTTATAAAGATGTATGGTGCATATATATTTACAATTGTTATACCCTCTTAATGAATTTACTGCTTTATTATTATACAATGCGCTTCTTTGTATCTTACGACAGTTTTCAACTTATAGTCTAGTTTGTCTGATCTAAGTATAGCAACCCTTGCTCCTTTTTGATTTCCATGTGCATGGAATATCTTTTCAATTTCTTAACTTTCAGTCTATATGTGCCCCCAAAAGTAAAGTAAGTCCCTTACAAACAGCATATAGTTGAGTCTTTAAAAAATTTATTCTGTCACTCACTGTCTTTGATTAGCAAATTTAATCCATTTCCATTCAAGGTGATTATTGATAGTTAACAACTTACTGTATTAGTCCCCCTAATTAGTGGTTTTGTTTTCACGGTTTCAGTTACCCATGGTCAACTGCAGTTTGAAAATATTAAGTGGGAAATTCTTAAATAAACATGTTTTAAGTTGTAAATTGTGTGCTGTTGTGGATAGTGTGATGAAATCTCGCACCATCCTGCCCAGGAGGAGAATCATCCATTTGTCCAGTGTATTCATGCTACAGCATGTCCAGTGAATCCATACACTACCCACCTGTTAGTCCCTTAGTAGTCATTTTGGTTATCAGATTGGCTGTCACGATATCATAGTGCTCATGTTTAAGCAACCTGTATTTTACTTAACAATGGCCCCAAACTGTGAGAGCAGTGATGCTGGCAATTCAGAGATGCCAAAGACAAGCCTTAAAGTCTTTTCTTTAAGTGAAGAGGTGAAAGTTCTCAACTTCCTGAGGAAAAAACATTGTATGCTGAGGTTGCTAAGATTTATGGTAAGAAATCTTAGCAAACTTTTGTGAAAGGAAAATAAATCTTGGGACCCTAAACTCACTAAGCCAAAGAGAAAAGTCAAGCTGGGAACTGGGTCATGCAAACCTGCCTCCCTTTTGGTTCCTAAACAAGATGGCTACAAAGATTAAAAGCTACATACCTCCCTTACAATTTGCCCACCAGGAATTTCCTTGTCGGCCCCAAGATCTTTATTCTGAAACGTTCTGTTGAGTTTCACCCTGGCAATGTAAGCTGATGCTCATCTTCGCAGGCGCGGGACAAAGGACAGAGCTCAAAGTCATCCCTCTGCTCACCTGAGACAAATGCACATCTGGTTGCTTCTTCTGTCCTATTGTCTATGTTAGCTCATGTAAAAATGCAGCTTCGCTGGGCCAGATGAAGGTGTAAGTGACTATTTCCTCTGCCTCTCTCTCACATGAAAATTGTGTATTCAGTAAAAGTGTGCTCAAAGACTCAAAAAGATGTAACCGTTCTGTCTATCTACCAATACATCAAAAATTACTTCTCTTCTAATATCTGCCCCTTCCCATTTAAATATTGAAGACCTCAAAATAATCCTTGGAAAAAGACATAGACCCACCTTCCAGGTGCACATCCTCAACAATGGCAAACAAACCTCCTTAAATGATTGAAACTTGCCTCAGTTATTTTCATTGATTTACACACTTCTATTCGTGAAATTGTGAAGAAGGAAAAAAAATTTGTGCTAGTTTTGCTGTCTCACCTCAAACTGCAAAAGTTGTGGCCACAGTGATAAGTATTACAAGTGCTTAGTTAAGATGAAAAAGGCATTAAACTTGTGGAGGAGAGGAACAGAAAAGTATTTAGTTGGCTCCAGGACTTTCCAGGGTTTCAGGCATTCACTGGTGGTCTCAGAATGCATCCTCCATGAAAACCGGAGGACAATTATATTGACATTGTGTTGTTTCCTGGCTGTTTTATAGATTTCTTCTGCCTGTTTTCTCTCTTGCTGTTTTCCTTTTGGTTTGTTGATTTTCTGCAGTGATAAGCTTTGACTGCTTTCTATCTTTTGTGTATCAACTATAGGTTTCTGCATTGTGGTGTGAAAGGAAAATCAATCTTGGGGACCCCACATCACTAAGTTAAAGGGAAAAGTCAAGCTGGGAACTGCTGAGGGCAAACCTGCCTCTTCTATTCGAAGTCACACCTCTGCTCACTGAGATAGCTGCATACCTGATTTGCCTCCTTTGGAAAGGCTAATCGGAAACTCAAAAGAATGCAACCTCCCCTACCTGTGACCTAGAAGCAAGCCCCCTTTGAGTCTTCCTGCCTTTGCTTCAAGTTGCCCCACCTTTCCACTGAACCAATGTACATCTTACACATACTGACTGATGTCTCATGTCTCCCTAAAACGTATAAAACCAAGCTGTGCCCTGACCACCGTGGGCACATGTCGTCAGGACCTCCCGAGGCTGTCATGGGCATATCCTCAACCTTGGCAAAATAAACTCTAAATTAACTGAGACCTGTCTCAAATTTTCAGGGTTTGCAGTGGTTACCATGAAGTTGATGTATAATATCTTAGTAATAACAGTCTCTTTTAAGCTGATAACAACTTAACTTCAATTGCATGCAAACACTTCCTTTTTGCCCCCAACATGTACATTTTCTATTTTTGTTGCCTCACTTTATGTGAAGCACAGGCACATGCAGATCAGTGAAGCTGTGGGGTCTGAGATGGGCCAACCCACTGTGGGGCAGTGATTCTTATGTCCGAGACCTAAGTGCTCGGGAGCGGCAGTGTAGGGCACAGGTCCATCCTGAGGGACATGGATGGGGCTGGCTCAGAGGGCAGCAGCTCTGGTGTCTGAGGCGTGGTTGTGCGTGGTGTGGCCGTGGAGCTAGGACCTGGAGCATGGGTGTGAGTGGAACAGCTTCAGTTTCAGAGTCCAGGGCACATGTAGGGTTCAGGAGGTGGTGGCCTTGGTCCTGGGGTGACACAATAGTGGCTCCTTCTGGGAGGGGCACAGCAAGAAACATTCAGAGGAAGCAGCGTCTTCCTCTCTGGGGTCTCTGTGTCCGTGACAGTTATTGGTTGCCTCAGTGGCAACAGTTGTCATTGTCCTCTGCAGAGCCAGCCACAGGGACCTCGGTGGCACCCACCATGTAGCTGACACTGGTAGCCTCTGCTCTTCTCTTTTTCAGCCATCTCCAGCAATCTCCACTAAATCCAATCTCCCCAGCAACCCCTTCTCCATGTCTTACTCTACTGCCTTGTTTCGGCTCCCAATCCGAACTTTAAGCCCTCCCAAGGCCATTTTGATTTGTGCAAAGCTGCCTCACTATTGGTTTTTGGAGAACGGAGGCTGCAGGTGTTTCCTGTTCCACCACATTGCTGACATCACCTGGCTTGGCCTTTTCTTGGTAATTTTTTTTCCCTAAAGAATGAGTTTATTTTTCTGTTCATATTTTGAGTAATTTGAGGGCAAATCCTGGACATCATGCCATGGAGACTCTGCGTTCTGCTCTATTTCTTCAGCAATTGCAAACGTGTTCTTACCTGCAATGGATAGTGGCTCACGCATGTCAGTTTATTCCTTAACCCTGAGCCTGTCCTGCCCACATGTTGCATGTTAGCCAGAGACTGGCAGAGTTTACAACAGAACAAATGAACAAATACTCGCCTCTCCAATGCTCTCCTCTCCCAGATTCACCTTCACTTCCCAGTGGCTGGTGCCACCTGGCTCTTTCTCAGGCCAGAAAGGCAATGTGCTTTTCAGTGAAGTTTAAGCAACCTCGAATTATACTATATTCATGGCCTTCCCTCAAGACAAAGCCACAAAAATGGGAAACTTACATTGTGCTGATAACTTCTTTCATATTTTGTTACTCTTCAAAATCTGTTGTCATTTTGAGGCAGGAGAATAGGGCCTGGCGGCAGGGAACATAAGGTCGATCCATGCTGACTTCCTAGAACTAAATCAAATGAAAGCACTTCAGCAATGACAGGAATGTGAATGGCTTTGTAACTTAATCCTCTCCATTCATGCCATTTATACTTTGTAACTTCACATTCATCTTCTCCATTTACATAGACCACACACACCAAGTAACATCCTCTCCATTTACAATAGGGCACATTCTGAGTAAATGACTCTGTTACTTCACTTCACTGTCTTCGTTTACATGAAATATTCGCCAAGTAACCAGTGGGAAACATCTAGAGTATTGCAGCCCCAGAACATTCTGTAAGTGGGGCTCCCGAGCCCCTGTGCTCGCCCCCTCCCACACTGTGGAGTGTACTTTCACTCTCAGGAAATCCCTGCTTTTGCTGTCTGCGCTTTGTGCATTTTGTCCAATTCTCTGTTCAAGATGCCAAGAACCTGGACATCTTCTACCAGTAACAATTTTTATTCTTCAGAACTTTCAGGTAGTTGCTTTTATATATTATTTTCAGAATTTATAGTTTCTGATTGACTATTCAAAGCTTTCTTTTCCATACCAGAGGTGGAACTCTGTAAATAACTTTTCTTTTAAAATAAAGTTTTGCATATAATTGCAAAAAATCCAAACAACTTTAATCAAGCACAAAGAAAAACTCACTTAAAATTCCACCACCCTGGATATCCCTGTTAGTTTTGTGAACAGTTTTGTAGACATCTCTGTTTGCATGCATATATATATATAAATAAATATAAATAAATAAAAATATATATGTAACTTTACCCTAATGAGATGTTCCTCTGGGTGTAGTTGAATATGCCTGAATGTGCTCGCTTTACTCAATAATATGTCAGTAAATTTTCATATACTGAAGAGTGTATGTCTACTAATGTTTGGAAATTGTTTTAAATGGTTTTATTTTCTCTTATTTATGTACAAAAAAAAAACGAAGGGGCAAAAGCCATAAAAATGTGCCCACACCATGCTTTGTTTTTCACTCTTTCATTTTTTTCACAAATATTTGTTGAGAAATTACTGCTTTCCAAGTTACCAGGAATAGAGAAGACACCTTAACGGGGAAATTCAGTCACATAAGAACAACAAAATCATAAGAATTTAATATAATGGTTAGTGATATGTAGAGTGGCTGCAAAATCTTTGTGTGTGATATCGCATCCCAACTCGAGTGAAAGACATTGTCAAACACAGGCACCCGTAAGTTTTGTTGGGATAATTTGGCCCCTGGGAGCAGCAGTCAGCTACAGGTGTGGTTCGCAGGTAGCTACGGGAAGATTCTAGATAGGAGGCAAACTCTGGGGATATTGGGCAATAAAACTGCAGGATCAGAAAAGCCACAGCCTCTCTTCTGATGCGACAGTGTTACCAGGGGGTCCTTTTGCTCCCGGAGCTCCCAAGATAGTGGTGGGCCACTTCCAACACGGCGGCAGCCTCGTGTTCTCTGACCTGGGGTTCTTGGCCTCACGGATTCCAAGGAATGGAACCTTGGGCCATGCGGTGAGTGTTACAGCTCTATTAGAAGCTGTGGGTCACGGAAGAGAACCGTGGACTCCAATGACTAGTGTTCAGCTCGATTAGGATGAACCTGGGCACTTAGCCCTGCAGGGACAATGGTTCGGTTAGGACCAACCCAGGCACTTAGCCCTGCAGGAACAATGGTTCGGTTAGGATGAACCCAGGCACTTAGCCCTGCAGGAACAATGGTTCGGTTAGGATGAACCCGGGCACTTAGCCCTGCAGGAACAATGGCTCGGTTAGGACCCACCCAGGCACTTAGCCCTGCAGGAACAATGGTTCGGTTAGGACCAACCCGGGCACTTAGCCCTGCAGGGACAATGGTTCGGTTAGGATGAACCTGGGCACTTAGCCCTGCAGGGACAATGGCTCGGTTAGGACCAACCCAGGCACTTAGCCCTGCAGGAACAATGGTTCGGTTAGGACCAACCCAGGCACTTACCCCTGCAGGAACAATGGCTCGGTTAGGACCCACCCAGGCACTTAGCCATGCAGGAACAATGGAGAGCCTCTAGCCTGACCAGGAGCGGCAGTGGGCGCCTGGCTGGATCAGGAGCACAGCGGACAACCTGCCGGATCTGGAGGGGTGGAAGTCAGCGGCGGTCTGCAACAGAGGCAAACAGCAGTGGTGGAGGGCACAGGAAAGCTCAGCTCAAGCCCTAACAAACAGGGACCAGAAGAGAGTGCAGTTGCAAGATTTAATGGAGTGAAAAGAGCTCCCATACAAAGGGAGGGGAGCCATTGCCGGCTTGAATGCCTGGGTTTATATCCCAATCATTGGCCCTCCCGCTGTGCTCTCAGGTGATAGATGATTGGCTATTTCTTTACCTCCTGTTTTTGCCTAATTAGCATTTTAGTGAGCTCTCTTTACTACCTGATTGGTCCGGGGTGAGCTAAGTTGCAAGCCTGGTGTTTAAAGGTGGATGCGGTCACCTTCCCAGGTAGGCTCAGGGATTCTTAGTCGGCCTAGGAAATCCAGCTAGTCCTGTCTCTCAACAGGACACTGGGTTCCTCGCCTTGCAGGTGTGGCTTCTATGGTGTGGCAGGGTCATGACGTGATTCACCAATTCACCACCCCATCTGAGCTTCAACACTTGGCCAGATCAGGGCACTGAGCTTCTAGCCTTGCAGTTGCAGCTTCTATGGCATGGCAGGGCTCTGGTGTAATTCACCAATTCACCACCCCATCTGAGCTTAAGCACTTGGCCATAGCCATGAGGCTTCGCAGGAGACCAGCCTGTGGAAATCAGTCTTGGACAAGGCAGCTCTTGCAGCTCAAACCTAAACACTTCCTAGGAAATGCTCAACAGTGTCCATCAGCATGGAAGTTGATGTCCAGAAGGAAAAAGAAAACTTAAAAATTAAGCAGATGATAAGTAAAGCAGATACGTATTTTCCAATTAGATGCAGACTTTGCGATCACTGTAGAAAATGGGAAATGTGAGGAATGATGAGTGACTCTGGGGAAAGAAGTGATGTTGTTACTCATGTTGTCATATGTAGAATAAGTGAGGACGCTTCTTTGAGGAAGTTCAGTTGAGGTGAGAGATGAATGATGCAATGGAGGCCGTCATATAAAGAGCGGGGGAAGTGTTCGGGCAGAGTGGGTGTTTTGGAGGGGATACACCGTGGCTAGGCGTGGGGAACCTGTGGGGAAACAGTTGCATCAGGGCGGGGATGGTGGTTCCACTGGGGCTGTTGCGGTGCTCACAGGGAGGAGGGGTCACCCTTGCGCAGGGCTTCAGGAGAGGAGCCAGCCGGCTTTCTGATGGGCTGGTAGGAAGCGCGCAGGAAAGAGGAGTTGAGGATAGGGTGTAGGTTTTTCGATCTGAGCAAGTAGGGCTGCATAGCCCTGTGTGGAAATGGGGAGGGTGAAATGGGGGACAGGCTGAGGCAGGGATCAATGTTGGGGAGTCAAGAATTCTGTTTCAGACTTTTGTACAAGGGGATTTTCTTCTTTTATTTGTTTATTTTTATTGCTTGGTCCACGTTGCTTCATGGCGCATTTCCCTACCTATCAGACCCTCAGGAAATGCTGACGGTATGGCAGTTGAGGTAGAAGGAAGAAATTGTCATAACCAAATACCCAGAAAACAAATTTAAAATATTTTAGTGAAACAACATTTCAGAAAAGCATTACTTTCTGATAATTCTATAAGAAAAACAAGTTACTGTGTATTGAGTAATCTCATTTTTTAGTTAAGGCACACGTATAATTAATTTCATCAGTTGGCCTGCACAGTGGCTTATGTCTGTAATTGCAGGCACTTTGGGAGGCTAAGGTGGGAGAATCATTTAAACTCAGGAGTTCAAGGCCAGCCCGGGCAAGTTAGTGAGACCTGGTCTCTACCAGAAATAAAAAAAAGAAAAAAATTAGCTGAGTGTGGTGGTGCTTGCCTGTGGTCCCAGCTACTCGAGAGGTTGAGATGAGAGGATCATCTGAGCCCAGGAGGTCAAGGCTGTAGTGAGCTGTGATCACACCAGCACTTCAGCCAAGGTGACAGAGTGAGACCCTGCCTCTATTAAAAAAAATTAATTGGTTAAAATAAATCTGAACGTATCAAATACCCACTAAATTAGGCAGAGGAGTATAAAAGTTGCAACATAATCTATCTTTAATTTACAAAAAGCCCTTGTCTGGAATAAATGTAATTATGCTAACATAAAGCCAGGCATTGACATTATGTTCTTCCTGTGATCGCTTTTTGACAGAGTATTCTAGCTGCCTCTGCCTTTGAGACGGAGCGGGAAGAACCTGTGGACTGTGGGATCCCCTCTTCTTGGAGAAGGGGGTGAGCATTTCCCGCCGCCCTCCTGACACGCCCGTGGCTGTCTGCCTTGCTCTGCGCCTCCAGACTTCGTGGAAAGCATACTCAACCTTTGACTTCCAGGCGAGTGACTTGGGGGAGGCCCAAGCAGGAGACCAGCCTGCAGAGAGGGACCTGTGTCACTCTGGCCGCTCTGTGGTTGGGCTGTCGGTGGCCCACAGACCCTCTGCTCCCTCCGCGAGTCCCCTTGGGCCCCTTTCCTCTTTCCTGGGGTGTGAGTGTGGTACCCTTCAGGACTCTCTTCCCAGTCACCCCGTAGGGTGTGCTGCTTCCTTCCCGCGGGCACTCTAACTGGCTCTGTGTAACGATCTTTTACGCGGCTTGTAGAACTAACCCCTGGCCCTGAAGAGTTTTGGGAACACGAGACTTACCAGTGACAAATAATTCCCAGCAACCGCTGAAGTATCACAAGCTTCTGTCTCCGCTTCCCACTCCACGCCACCCTCTGCTGTGCTTAGTCTGGTTCATGTTTTGCATTCACATCATTGCTATTGTTTTTTTCTCCTGTTCCTCTGGACTCCTTTTTGTTGCCCAGCACTAACAATAGTAAAACCTATGTTCTAAAATCATAAAACTGCAATGGAGAGCAAAGACAAAAACAAATTGTTTTAAGTTAGAGTTGTAACACTACATAATTTACTACCTCAGAAGGATGGGATGAGAATTCTGGTCAAATGAAATTCCTCTGGTCTATAAATCTGCTCTTTCTACTTAGTACTTTGGCTTTCCAAAATGTTTAACAAACAGGACTTTGGGGGACTACATGTTTTTCACAAATCCGTTATGGGATATATTAGTTAAAGTTTTTGGCTACTCAAGAAAGTAAGTCAAAATTTGATTTGTGCAAGAATAATAGACTTGGTTTTTTTTAAATGATAAATGGAAAGAAAATTTGGAAGAGACTGTGTTTCCTCACAGATTCCGCCACCTTGGGAATCCTAACCCCACTGAAAAATCTAGATGGGATGATGAATTGTTTTCCATATTTTCATGCATTTCAGAACAATTATTTTTTATTTTTAGTTTTATCTCCACAAATATGACTGATGATATTGCATATTACAATAAAAATTTGAGAAAAGCTATGCATCCACAGGTTAAATTTTTATTTCTGTTGTTTAAATCTGATTTCACTACATTTTCTCCCAATGGAATGGATCCTTGTTAATGCAGTAAAATATCTGACTTTTCAGGAGCATGAAACAGCAGCTCTTCTTCCTGGGGATGGGGCAGTGGCCACCCCACGGTGTGGAGGGCTTTGCTGTGGAAGCATCACGTGGACTCATCATCTGTGGCTCCAGTGGAGAAACCTGCAGTGAATGGATGCATGCTGGAGGGAGACCAACTTCAGCTTCACATGAGGAAACATTTCTAATAATTAGGTTAGCAGAGTTACAAACAGCCTTGAAAGGCTGTACTTTTACTGTACATTTTAAGCTTTAGATAATGTATTTCAAATTAGAAACATGTGCTAAGCATGGGAAGTTGTGACTTGGAGCCTTGGGTAAGTGTTTTTTCGTGTGAACACACTGCTTCCAATTGTTATTATGCCCAGAGCAGACAGTTAATAAATGCCCTTGGAACTGAATGAGTGATTAACTGCAAATATCATGATACATCTTCTTAGTGGGCATGATAATTAGATATATCTAGTATTTGCTGTGACCTAAGAAAGGCATTTTTGCGTTAAATGTTTAATGTCTCATCCTGTTCATACAGCCGGAGTTACTGATTCAGTCTGATGTGAATTCAGTTTTGTAAAAGGCCCGGCATTATAACCTGCACTCATGCTTCCTGTAGTACTGGAACTTCCAACTTGTAGGCAAAATAGATATGCTTCATATTCTTAAAAAAAAACACAATAAATCTCCCTTTATTCATAATAAACACAGAATTAGGTCTTCTATTAAACTGAACAACAGTACTCGCGGGGCGTGACCGCACACACTACATCACGAATTGCCCGAGTGTCTGGAAAGGTCAATGGGCCGTTTCATCCACGCGGTGCCACGGGCCAACCACGAGGGCTGTCCGTGACTCACCGCGTGGGCCACCCAGGGCGTGTGGTGCTGAGGCTGTCAAAGAGCAAGACGGGGCTGCATCGAAACTCAGGCCTCTGCTGAGTGTCCCAACTCGGGCAAGATGCTAAAGACTTCAGAGCAAGTTTCCTTTTTTATAATTGGGTTACAACACTCGCCCTGTCAGGTTCCCGTGTGCGTCAACAAGGCCGGCACGTGGCACACCAGGGGCAGAGCTGGACGGGAACCTTCTCCCTCAGACATCAGGGTCCTCATGAGCATCAACAAAATAAGG
>NW_012099076.1:151320-152741 GCF_000951045.1 Mandrillus leucophaeus
ACATATACACCATGGAATACTATGTAGCCATAAAAAAGGATGAGTTCGTGTCCTTTGCAGGGACATGGATGAAACTAGAAACCATCATTCTCAGCAAACTAACACAGGAACAGAAAACCAAACACCGGCTGGGCATGGCGGCTCACACCTGTAATCCCAGCACTTTGGGAGGCCAAGGCGGGGGGATCACCAGGTCAGGAGATCAAGACCATCCTGGCTAACACGGTGAAACCCTGTCTCTACTAAAAATACAAAAAATTAGCCAGGCGTGGTGGTGGGCCCCTGTTGTCCCAGCTACTTGGGAGGCCGAGGCAGGAGAATGGCGTAAATCCGGGAGGCGGAGCTTGTAGTGAGCCGAGATTGTGCCACTGCACTCCAGCCTGGATGACAGAGCGAGACTCCGTCTCAAAAAAAAGAAAAAGAAAAAGAAAAAGAAAACCAAACACCACATGTTCTAACTCATAAGTGGGAGTTGAACAATGAGAACATGTGGAAACAGGGAGGGGAACATCACACGCTGGGGCCTGTTGGGGGTTGGGGGACTAGGGGAGAGATAACATTAGGAGAAATACCTAATGTAAGTGACAGGTTGGTGGGTGCAAACCACCATGGCACGTGTATACCTGTGTGACAAACCTGCATGTTGTGCACATGTATCCCAGAACTTAAAGTATAATAATAAGAAGAAGAAATATAAAACTCACAGGATGTTTGTGACAGTATCTATCACACCGATGTTGACATCACATGGTTGACTACGTGGAGACTCCGAGTGAAATTTCTTGCAGTTGTCAGTGCCAGGAAAATCTGTATTTCTGGATAAAAACTCAAAAATTTTAGAAAGCCGTTCAGGTTTTACAGTCTAGAGATCTAACACTGCGAATCTTTTCCAACTTTAAGGTTTAATGATTTACTTAAATCTAAAAATAGTAGGTTGCAGATGTATTTAAACAGTGTGCCTAAGTAGTATGTTTATATATTAAGATTAAAATAATCTTCTAAAGTTTACTAATTCTAATATAGACTTTATTGTTTCATGTAGATATACCTTTCTGATTCCCAGGATAATTTAAACAATTAATTCAAAGCAACTATTAACTTAGTTCTAGATTGTGATATCTATTTATGCATTTTAAGCTTTAGATAATGTATTTCAAATTAGAAACATGTGCTAAGCATGGGAAGTTGTGACTTGGAGCCTTGGGTAAGTGGTTTTTCGTGTGAACACACTGCTTCCAATCGTTATTATGCCCAGAGCAGACAGTTAATAAATGCCCTTGGAACTGAATGAGTGATTAACTGCAAATATCATGATACATCTTCTTAGTGGGCATGATAATTAGATATATCTAGTATTTGCTGTGACCTAAGAAAGGCATTTTTGCGTTAAATGTTTAATGTCTCATCCTGTTCATACAGCC
>NW_012099076.1:154541-157478 GCF_000951045.1 Mandrillus leucophaeus
AGAAAGGGGAGAATCAGATCTAATGTTGAAATGCCATGTCCTCATTCATAAACATCTTCTTTTACAAATTCCAAAGGTTTAGTTACTTTGGGATTAATATGGGCTTGTTTTAAAGTGCAGTTATTAATTTAGCATGAATTGTTCAAATTCATTCTGGATCCTGAGCCGACATCCAGCAATGCTGAGTGTGCGCCTGTGTGAGTCACCAGCCCTGATGAGCCTCAGGTTATTGTATTCATAAAATGAAGGGGCTTAGGCTTGTTCCAATTTTTTTAAAACCATTTTTAACTGTAAAAACTTTTTTTCTTGTTACATAAAAATGTACAAGAAAAACCCAGACATTACAAATGATAAATTATCATTTTATTAACATAAATATTTTTGTGAGTTCAATTTATATGACTTAGTTATTATAAAAGAAATAAGCAATATGAGGTGGACGTTACCATACTTTCCTATTTCATTTTGTTCATATGCCATTGATAAATCTTGATGTATGCAGAAAACTAGTTTCAAAGAATAATAATTTTTAAAATTCTTGACTTGTAATTTCAGGGACTTTAAAAAAATTCCTGCAACTGCTTTTTAAAGGTTCTAGAACATTTTCTACATCTTACAGCGAAATAACTACAAAGAGCTAACTGCTCTCATTTTCTATATTATAAATATGTAAGTCAGAAAGGAACAGACACAATCATAAAAACACATGCATGAACAAATGGGCCGTGGTTTACATTTAATTGCATCTGGCAATGCACATGGGTTGCAGTAGTTTTTTTGTGTGTAATTTTACATGAGTGGACTGTTGAAAAAATAAAAATTGTCTACTATCTCTATTCAGTGGTATATTTGCACAAATGGTAAACATATACATACAGATCATGGGAGAAATTTATTTCATGGCTTACAAGAAGACAGGTTAAGTTGGGACATTTAATTGTTTCATTACTGCTACATTTTATATGCACTTGTATGGGCAAGGTATTTAAATGTATTATTACAACCTTTAAATG
Organism: Mandrillus leucophaeus; assembly: GCF_000951045.1. NCBI lineage: Eukaryota > Metazoa > Chordata > Mammalia > Primates > Cercopithecidae > Mandrillus > Mandrillus leucophaeus. The sequence goes on from NW_012099076.1 coordinate 155,555, forward strand.
CTCAATGCTACAGATGGAATTACTAGAGAAAGTACTAACTGATATCTTCTTTGTGTGTGTTTTGGAGGCACCAGGAAATAATAAAGTGGCCCTTTTCCCTTTTCCCATCCATTTCCTGAAGGCCAAGCTGTGCTTCTGCAGATTAGGCCTCTCTGTAACACACACACACACACACACACACACACACACACACACACACACATGCAATATAGCCCTTAGGGTTTTAAAGGAGGAAAAGAGCACTTGCCTGGATAACTCTCACCTAAGTATTTTCCGGGAGATCTAAATTCATCTAAGGGGTCCAGCTGGACTAGCCAATGGAAAAACAAAATGAAGATACTGGGGAGATGCTCCCAGAAGGGGAGCACTCCTAATAGGCTAGGCCCTAATCACATGCAATTCCCCAGATGTGGTTGGTGTGGCCAAGGTTCCGGCATGTGACGGCTGCCTTCCTGGCACTTCTTGTGCTGTGAGGAGCATCCCCTCTCCAGTGCCGGGGCAGTGGTCCTCTCACTCCCTTCAGAGTAAAGGGCCAGCAGTTGGCAGTCTCAGGACAAGTAGTGAGACAGGAAGGTGAGGAGCATGAAGTGCCACCATACCCGCCTCCAGTGTCTGGCACAGAATATGACGAGGAACCCCGTGATTTGGAATCTTCCCCATCTCCATACATGTGAGTTTCTGCTAGGTATAATTTGACTTATAAAAAGAAAGAAATATGACTTTCTTGCATCTAAATATTGTAGAAGAGTTAATGATTGCAACCTGGATGTTTTACGTTCTGAGATGCTATTAAATCAATATTCATCACAAATGTATTCATAATTTTTAGAAGACCAGATCTCATCATATTAAATGAAGTGTATCAATTATAAGATGCATGCTAACTCCAGAAAAAGCAAAACATGAAAAAAATCTGTCTTAGAATGGAAAAGTGCAGTAGTTAAACTATTTTTAACTAGAATTTAAATGCAACATTTTAGGATATGAAGCCCCCAACTCATTTTGAAAACTACTGGCTTAGATGACCTCAGCGATAGGAAACCTCTAAAAGATCATGAATCTAAGCAGATAATTTTCTGTGCCTTTGCCTGACAGTCTGTCTGAAAGTGGTGCAGTTTTTACAGAAGAGGAATAATGTGTCTCGAACTGGGAACCCTTCACGGGCCACCATTCGGGTGGCGCTTCACTGTGGAGTTTTGGTCAGCAGAGGGCTCCAGGGGACTGCCGGGGAAGGCCAGGACACGGAAGAGGGCCTAGAGCCAGGGTTACAGGGAGAGGGTGGACCCAGTTTGCCAGGCACCTGAGGAACATGCCGTACAGGATCCTCTCAAAACCACTCGCATACTAGGTGGGAATAAAGGATAAGAGAAATTAATGTGTGCTTAGCATGTGAGAGCCGACATTCACAGTCACCCTGAGCAGAGAAATTCATACAGAAGGACGAAGGGCACGTTGTGAGACAAAGAACACTCAATTATAAGACAGAAAACCTCGGTTCTGGGAAATTCCTGAACCTGTTTGCCCATCTACGAAAGAGTGATAGTGAAACTACCTTCTCCACTTTTTCTTGTAACAGAACTGCCCATTTCTTTCTTGCCCACAGCTAAGTGTTTAATAGGAATAATTGACAAATATAAGGTCATTTCTCTTACACAAAATGTTCAAGAAAACTGAGAAAGATTTAAAAATTCCCAAGTGAATGATCTGGGAATGCCTGCGCCCCACCCCTCAGGTAACCGGTGAGTAGAACACCAACAACCAACAGCAAGCACCTGCCGTCCAGAGAGGAGAGGAGACGTTTTCCTCCAGAGAAAGGAAACCATCTAGACCAAAGACACCACTTACTAACACGTGGAAACCCTATCGACTCCCGGAAAAAAAACCTCTAGACAAGCCTTTTACTAATGATAACAGACTCCTTTCT
>NW_012099076.1:158130-176302 GCF_000951045.1 Mandrillus leucophaeus
CATTGCCTTGTTTGACCTTTAAACAACCCTATAACTGTAATTAATATATCTAAAAATTAACTATTGAGAAATCCAAGACGAAATAAATGAAGCCTAAACACAGCTTTAATTTGGCAAGTAACGGGTGGAGAAGGGATCGGAAGCCGGGCTGACTGACCCCACGTCCTCTACTTCCATGACGTAAAAGAAGTCAGCCAGGACAAAACCTTGGGAAGGACCTGAGATAGAGGCAGTGGGAAAAGAGCAGAGTCAAGGATGATCTATAAACAGAGGTAAAAGAAGGAACGTCTTAAATACAAAAACATGTGTCCACAGAGCTGGGAGTTGTATGAAGCCGTGTAATTAGAGAACATCATGTTGACAGCAGACTCTTGACCTAGGGCAAAACATTCACGACACTGACTCCAAGAAGGATAAACTTGAAGGATTCCAGATGTGAGGCAGTCAAACCCTCACTTGGAAGCACTGTACAAATGTTCATGTTAAGAACTGAAATGAATTTATACCCACATAAAACTACATGTAGGGATAGGCTTACTTTGTAAGATGTTTCTGGACCCTACAGTAGCAGCTGTGCCGCACACACTTACACAACACAAACACAGGCCAGCCTGTCACCTGGGCAGCTGGAGGGTTAACCTGGACAGGGCGATGACAGTCTCCCCCGAACCCTTCCTTCTCGTCCATGACTGAATCCTATTCACATGCTACAAGGACCATACGCTTGTGGAATCCAACTCAGCTCCCTTTAGAACCAAAGGATGCCTCTGTGACACATGCAGAAATGACTTCCTTTTCATTTTCGTTCAGTTTGTAGGAAGAGAACAGCTGCAAGAGAGAGAAAGAAAATGTACACAGTGACTCGGTGGAGACGGCACCTGAAGAGCAACCCTCATGTTTAGCCCCAACAGTTTGTAAACATTCATGCGGTGATTAAAGATATTCCCAAAAACCAGAAAACACAACGGAGTCAGCTTCTGTTAGTGAGCTTCATGCTGCAACCCAGAGGCCAGATGTCCCTGGAAAAGATCGGAGACATAACACATCACGGCCTCTGTTTACGCAGCTTACTGAAGTTTACACGGAATCCCCACGCCCTCCCTGCGTTTCAGCCTTCTATGCAAATGACAGAGACTCTCACTAGAGAAGGAGTAGTAGATTCTCGTCCAGTTCCGTGAGTTAACACCTGCATTGCCTCACTCTCCATGCTGATGGCTGCAGAGGGCTTTCCATTCTCTGCCCCTACTGCCTCCAGAAACACTGGGTTTACACTGCCACCGCTAATGTTAACACCTCCTAGAATAAACGGGGAGTCACCACCGAGTGTCAGTTCTGGTTCAGACTCTGGATGAGGGTGTTACTCTTCTTGCATGTAATGCAGTGACTCCACGTTGACCAGTGGCTTGGTCAAGAAAGACAAAATTTCTAGGGAATTAGCGTTGATTATTTTTAGATATCATAACCGTGGCTTTATTGACACCTTATATTAAACGGATCTCACTTGCCAAATGCCACAGGATGCCGACAGACAGGCTCCGAGGGCTCTTGTGAGGCGAAACTGTCATATAAGCAAAACCACGAGACAGAGAACACTGCCCACGTCCAACACAGCATAGCCACCCTGAAAGCCTCAGCTGTAAACTTTCGTGGCACCACCCTTTCTTTTAGAAATGTGTTTAGATTTTATAGACTTTTGCTAGATTTTGTTATGTAAGCTTTATGTACTGAAAGGTCTTAATTAAAGATTTTTAAATGTTGAGTGAAATGTTCACCAGTATAGTTTGTAATATAGATATAACAAACCTGTCATATAATTTATTTTCTTTAAAAACAAGGCCCTTATACAAATTGCCCATGGAACTTTTATTTAGAATTTAAGGTCATTTGGGGCTTAGTGCCATGTAAACAAAATTCTCCCCATTGCTCGGGTCCTCTTGGGGTGCTGCATTCCTGCAGGCCATGATCATGCCAGGCTTTGTCAGCGATTGGAAAAACAGATCCTTCTCCGTCTGGGAGCTCAAATGCCTTGGGTTATGCTAGATCAAGTTTTCATTACTGAGTCATACATTCCTAAATTCAGTGTATCACAGAAAAGCAGACATACCTTTAACTCTAACAACAGTCTAACCTGACAAAGGTCTCAAATACTTCTTTGCAATAAAATTGTGAAAAGGCTATCTTGCTAGAGATCTCTGACTCTCAGAAGAAAGTGAAGGCTGGGAACAGTGGCTCACGCCTGTAATCCCAGCACTTTGGGAGGTGGAGGCAGGTGGATCACTTGATGTCAGAAGTTCGAGAGCAGCCTGGGAAACACAGTGAAACCCTGTCTCTACTAAAACTACAAAGATTATCTGGGCGTGGTGGTGCTTGCCTGTAGTGCCAGCTACTTGGGAGGCTCAAGCAGAACCGCTTGAACCTGGGAGGTGGAGGTTGCAGTGAGCCAAGATTGAGCCATCACATTCCAGCCGGGGTGACAGAGTGAGACTCTTTCTCCAAAAAAAAAAAAAAAAAAAAAAAGCCAAATAAATAAGAGCTAGAAGAAAGTGAAGAATCTCAGTGACTAAAGTGTTTAGAAACAGAATTTCCTTCAGGGAGGATCAGGGCGCTGAGTATAAAAAGCAGCAGTGGAAAAAAATCGCACAAACCTCTTTTCCATGCACTAGGTCTTAGGGTATAACTTTTATGAACTTTAATTTCCTTCTAGTTGAATAAAGATCACAGTATCTACTTGATGTGTTGCCTTGTACTTTGTGTATAAAGAGCCTAGAATGACGATTGACCCAAAAAAGGAGTCAGTATTTTGATCCATTCACTCTTGAGTGCTGGGATCCTCAGGGCATAGGCAGGGGGCACAGCTGGAAAGCCACCGGTGGGTGCACAGGTGCCGCTGGAGAGCAGAGTGAAGGAGGAAATAGGACAGGTGCTAAGGAACATGCAAGTTCAGCTGGAGGACAGAGTGCAAGAGGGAATAGGCCAGGTGCTAAGGAAAACACAGGGCAGCTGAGGGACAGAGTGAAGGAGAGACTAGGACAGGTGCTAACGAGAACACAGGGGAACCTGGGGTTTAGAGTAAAGGAGGGAATAGGCAGGTGCTAAGCATAATGCAGGTGCAGCTAGAAAGCAGAGTGCACAAGGAAACTAGACGAGATGCTACAGGAGCACACTGAGACAGGTCCTGAGGGGTCCACTGAACCATACTTATCACTACATTTCAGAGTTCTTTCTTCTCATGCATCTATTTAAAAGGTGATCATTTGTGCACACGTTCTATTCTGCAGTGCAGCCATTTTAAGTATTCCTGACTAAACTGAGAGCAATTTAAGAACAGATGTCTTCTTGCACACACTTTTATAGCAGCAAAAGTCACAATTACAAAAATATGGAGCCAGCTTAAATCCCCATCAACCGAGTGAATAAATAAAATGTTACACACACACACACACACACACACACACCATGGCATACTACTCAGTCACAAAAAGTAAATAAAATGGCATTCGCAGCAACCTGGATGGAGTTTCAGACCATTGTTGTAAGTGAAGTAACTCAGAAATGGAAAAGCGAATCCTGTATGTTCTCACTTATAGGTGGGACCAAAGCTGTGAGGATTTGAAGGCATAAGAATGATAAATGGACTTTGGGGACTTATGGGGAAAGGTGAGAGGGCGTGAGGGATAAAAGACTACACATTGGGTATAGTGTACACTGCTTGGGTGATGGGTGCACCAAAATCTCAGAAACCATCACTAAAGAACTTACGCATGTAACCAAAAACCACCTGTTCCCCACAACTATTGAAATAAAATAAAATAAAATAAAATAAAATAAAATAAAAATAATACATATATTATTCCTTTGGTAGTCCCCAGGGCCTAGCTCAAGAATTTACTAAATGTTTGTAAAATATAAGAATAAATGGAACAACTGGGTAAACACAGCTCATGCAGAGACGTCTGGTCATTTCAGAAGTGTTAAGGTTCAGAGCAGTGGTCCCTGTGCAGGTCCTGGGGGATGGCATTTTCGGGGAGGCCATCTCAAGCCTCCTTGTTTGTGGTGTGTGTTCTAACCCTCACACAGCACAGGCTTGTCTTTAAAAATATCAAGGTGAAATGAGCCACATATTAATCTAGGTGGGCAATTAGAGAACCCACATAATTTAGTCATATAATAGTGAATTTCCGCTGCATATTTAAAGGAAAATAGATAACAGACCCCTTTTTTAACCCAAAAAACATGAAAATTATTCCACTATTTCTGAATACTCACTGCTTTCTATTGGAGAAGACGTAACATAAATTACCACCCCATCTTGAGAAACAATTGTTTCCCTTTTTTAGACCTGAAAATTTAGACCTGAAATGATTAACCTGCAACTATAGAGTTAAATAGAGTCCTCTGAAGCTCTCTATGTCTATTTCTTCATTTTCTTTTCTGCCTGCTTTGAATATGCTACATAGTTATTAAGCTCCTGGTGTTGAGATAAAGCTCACTACAGTACTACGAATTCAAGGTTATTTGGATTTTTAAATACAGTTATCCAGTCCTTTTCGTTTTCCCTTTTTTCTATTCTGGGATTTTCATAATGCTTAACTCTCATGATTTACTTAGAGAACTCCAGGAACCGACCTTAAAAAATTAAGCATAGAATCAAGGTTGCAGACTACCCTGCCCTGGGAAGAATTCTGAGCAGTGAGTCCGTATTCCTGTCGCAATCAAGCTGATGCCCGGCAGACCATCAGATGGCCGTTGCTCAAGACAGTCATGGAGACCACACACACTGACCCACAAATAGTCAAGCCCTGCACATGATTTCTCCACATCGTCCTCCCATAAAAACCTTCCAGCCAGCCTGAGAAACTTGAGATGGTCTTTGCAACACTAGTCCGCCATCTTCTCAGATTGTCAGCTTCTGGGTAAACCCACTTTTCTTCCCATCAACTCTTGTCTCTTGAGTTTGGTTTTCAAGCAGCAAGCAGCCAAACCTGGGTTCAATGACAATTTATGGCACCCAGCATAGCGCTGCGCACCTCAGGTGATCTAGCCTGCCTAGTTTCCAGTGGGTAGAGAAATTGCCCTCAGCAGCATGTCAGAGCTTACCCATGCATGCTACTGGGCAGAGCAACAACTTGCTCAAGAGTGCCAGCTGATCACGGCTATCTGACTCTGTGGCCGAGGCCAAGATTCCGGGAACATCCCAGCAGCTACCAAGAACTCTTTTTCTTGGAGATTTTCCCTTCTCAGCCCTACGTGGCATCAGCTGCCTGCAGCTCCCAGCTGGTGGAAGAAAAAGCAGTATCTGAGGGATCGATGGCTTCAAGACTGGGTAAGTCAAGCTAATGTGCACGTTAGGACTCTCTATGTCTGACACTGGGGCTTTAGTGCCATTTGGACCTAGCACAGTTCATTTGTGGTACCCGATTGTGTGAGATAATATTCTAAAAATATCTCTCCTGTCTCCCTTTTTGAGAATTAGTTTGGGAGTCCTCCATTTGTGTCAGTTTCCATGTGTTTGTTATTTAATGATTTAAAAACATGGGCAAATTCAAAGGCATGCTGGGTGTTTTCTTTTTGCACATGTTTTAAAACTAATGGGCAAATTACAGTAAGAAAAATTTAGACCTGAAATGATTAACCTGCAACTATAGAGTTAAATAGAGTCCTCTGAAGCTATGTCTATTTCTTCATTTTCTTTTCTGCCTGCGTTGAATATGCTACGTAGTTAACAAGCTCCTGGTGTTGAGATAAAGCTCACTACAGTACTACTAATTCAAGGTTATTTGGATTTTTAAATACAGTTATCCAGTTCAAGCTAAAAGGCAAACATTAAAAGCTCATTTAAAACAGAAAAGAAGAGTTAAAAAGATTTTAAAAAATTGAACTGCCGTGAAAACTGCTTTACCCAAAATTGTGGTCTACAGCTTTTATAGGATTTACCCATTTGGGCAAACGAAAATTAGCCATTTGGGCAGGTCCCAATTTTGTCAAAAATAATTTGGGTTCATATATCTTTTATATGTTGGTGAGTTTGTGATACTATCTCATGGCTAGAGTTCCAAGCTAAAAGCTATTGGATCTTTGCTAGTGTGTGCATACATGTTTAAATGTGTTGATGTATATGTATGTGTATTACATTGTGCATTGTGTCTAGCATGGACCAAATTAGATTATAAATAAATGCTCATAAATCAAATGAATAAGTTCAAATGCTTCAATGACTTAAGTAAATCTTTAATAAATAAAATGCTTTTTAAATTATTGGTAAAGTAAAAATAGAACTGTATTTAGAATATCAGCATATGTTTTTGCCTGGATTTAATGATTATTTTGTATTTGCCTTTGCTGGATATTTTAGGATGTCATTGTTTGGCATGTGAGTTATAGGACTGTAAACCCAGCCAAAAACAGAATAATCTTTGTTTCTGTGATTGTTTCTTGACAAATAAGATTGATTTAAAATTGTTGGCTCAATAAAAACAGCAGAATCTTCTGAGTTATCAGCAAAATACCAATGTCCTTAACTTTAGAATTCTTACTTTGGTAAACACTTGATGTTCACAGGCTTTAAAAATGGTTAACAGAAATAACTTTAAATAATGCCTAGATTTTTTATAAGATCTTAATTTTCAGAAGTATTCTAGATACGCTGTTAAAAATAAAAGAATTGAGTACACATAAATGAGATAAATGCTTGTAGGTAAACTTTCTGTGTAACTTAAAATCTTAAAATTATTTTCAATTAAATAATGGATGCTCATTGGATGTCTGGGTCACCTTCAATTAAGAAAGGGTTACAATATAGAGAAACACATTTCTAAAATTGTAGAGTGGTTGCGTCTATAAAATCCTAGCATCTGATAGACAGTTCAGGATTTCTTGCTTCCTGGTTTGCACTAAAATTTAAAGTTACTAAAATAAGAATTATAGTTAATATATAATTATGTAAGTTGTGTTCTTATTACAAATAATAATTTTGTGTAATTTGGAGGTTAAGAATTATTTATAAAAAAGATAAAAAGAAATCAGTGGGTAGAAGAGAGAGTTGTGAAAAAATTATAGATATGAAGATGTATTTTTGGTAAGGACAGTTATTAAAAAAGAATAATTTTGTGTGAAAAAGAATCTTGTATGGCAAATTTTTGTTCTGAAGTAAAATGACTGATTGTTTTAAAAAGAGGAACATATAGAACACATCAAGAAGTCCAAGCATGTTGTCAATGGTCTGCATAAGTCATAATGCAGACAATAAGTTTTATAAAAGAAAATTTACAAAACAAATTTTATATGTAATTAAGTTGGCCACAACGAAAAGAAAATTATTTATAATAGTCTTTCTCAGATTGGTCCCCTAATATTAAAACATGGTTTTCTTAAGTTATTAACTTACTCTTAATAAAATCACAAGAGGTTTTGATTTTAATTATATAACCTGTTTCCTTTTGAAAACTTCTCAGATTCATATCTCAGAAGTTCAACTGTTATTGTATCTTGCTGTTTTCAGCTTTTTCTCCCTTTGAGAAGCCCTAACATAACTCTTTCCTTCAACTTTTTCATCAGCACCAGTAATTTTTCCTCCAGTTCTAACTGTTGTTGTGGCCTAATGCTGAAATACTTTATCTTAAATGTCTAAGAAAGCAATGCTTTACTGCAGTATAACTTGCTTTTGTACTTTTGGCTTTTCTTGATATGTCTGAATTGTTCCATGTAACCAGAAAACTCCTCCTACAGTCACTAAGAGTCATGTATTTCTCTGTTATACTCATAACTTTGAACACTCTCTTCCTGTGTCTTATTAAATTCAAGTACTCTTTTCATCACATTTGACTTCCAGGTTATCTAAATGGGCTTCCCATAAAGAGAAGTAATCACACTTCAGGTTTTTCTTTGCCTTTTTAATAACTGACCTAAATAATAAAGATTTTACATTTTATCAAAATAAGTTCTATGTTATATTTGAAGGTTTTTATTGCTTAAGAAAACTGAGATTTAAAAGGATTAAAGTTTTTACATCCATGAAACTTTCTGTCTTGTTTTTAAAATATTTTAATTATCACTCTTGGCTAAAAGAATAAGTATTTTTCTGTTTTGACAAAATGTTTTGAGCCTTTTAACATCTCTGATAAATGTCCTCAAAATACATATTCTAAACTAATTCTTTGACCTAGACTTATTACTCAGGACTTACCAAAGCTATGAAAATTAATCACTACAACATTGTAGAATCATTTTACACCTTCCAGTCAGGTCATAGAATCCAGTATCATTATCTCTAGCCCCTTGAAAGGGTTCCTATCAGGTGCTATTGACTAATCCTTGTCCTGTTAAGCAACAGGGTTTTGATTCCTGGGTATAGCTATCTCATCTAAAAAGGTACCAACTATTGCTAAATCTTAAATGTTGACACCAGGGTCTGACACCAGACTCATTAATCAAAGCTTTTTCTCCAGACCTGGGAGAAGTAAATTGCTTTTATGAGATGCAGAAAGGAGCCTGTATTCAAATATATTAAGACTCATTTAATAATTTTGCCTCTATCTGAATGCTTGATACTAGATAATTTAAATGTTTAGCTACCTACGAGCTTTCTTCCCATGTCTTTATCAAAACTAGGGCTTATGACATTTTTTACTTGAAATGTTGCTAATTCTTTATATTTTGTTTTTCCAGAGGCAATAAAACTTATTTTTTTCTTTTTGTGCTATTTGAGAATTTGTTTTCTATTTGAGCTTACAGAAATTGGGTAAAACAACAAAGATTACCTTTCTCTCTCCACCTAATATCTCCAGAATTGGAAAGGTGTTCAATCTCACTGGGATAACCTGTTTTGCATTATGCATACACTGCTGCTAAAGCTGTACAATTAAGCACCCTCCCTCTAAGCTGAGGGACTATTACGGAAGAGGTGGGAGCATGAGATTGTAAGGACTCGTTTTGAGGGATAAAATTAGTTAAGACCTGCCAAATCAAAGACTGGCTCAACACATGAAACTTACAGACAAGTCAGTCTTGTAACTTTGCTTTTTGGCTTTTGATTTGGGGCTCTTATGTTGCCATTCTCATCTGCGCTAGAATGTTCCATTGGCTATAAGTCTTTTGACCCAAAGGGGTCCCACTGAGGGACATGATAGACCTGGGGCAGGTAGTATATCACCCTCATATCAAAATGGGACAAAATAAAAGTTTGGCTAGCTATACTACCTCTGGCATATCTTAACAGAAAACGTGAAATGTAAACTGAAAATCAAAATGCTAAGCACTCCCCTGGCTCACTGACTGAATAAACCCACTCTTGGCCAAAAGAACTCCAGAAAAATAATCTTAAAAACTTAGTTCCCATCCATGATGGGACAAAAGGTCAGACATGTCTCATTATATCCTCTTCCTTTTATGTGTTAGACACAACTGAACATTAATGTTAAAATATAGATCATAAGACTGACAGAATCAACTCTTTGTGGCAATAAGATACCAAATTGTAAATGGGACTTATGGCCATTCCAGGGAAGGATTAAATCACTGATTCAGTTTGGCTATGTCTGCACTCAAATCTTATCTTGAATTATAGTTCCCATAATCCCCATGTGTCGTGGGAGGGACCTGGTGGGAGGTAATTGCCATGATGGATGGGGTGGTTTCCTCCATGCTGTTCTTGTGATGTAAGTGAGTTCTTATGAGATCTGATGGTTTATAAGGGACTGCAGACCCTGGCCGAGCGCCGGATGAAAAAATATCTGCAGACACAGGTTTTTTCATCTGGTCCTGCGGCCAGGGGACCGGGCCACTCAAGACACCAAGGAGGGTTCTGTAAGGAGTCATAGCAGCTTCAGAGCCAACAAGCTGGCCCTGTGGGCATTTATTTAGTACAGATTTAATGACAAAGGCTTTGAATCAACACAACTTGTTGGTAATTAACATTGTCACCCCCCTCCACCCTCAACGCCCCCTGGAGAGAGCAGTCCAGTGCACCCACTGATGATTAAAGGCCAGGTTCCGAGGCCTAAGTAAATTAACTCATCCAGATCAATTCCCTTACATACTTGTTATCTACCTATTTTTCTCAGACTCTGGATAAGAGAATTTGGCTGCCTTCAGTCAAATCATCTTTCAAAGATTTTGCAAAACCTCCCGGCCTTCCAAGAAGGTTTGCATCTTTTCCTATAATTTCTTCTTATAATTTATCCCACCGTCCTGACCCAGCTCCTACAAGCTTTTATTTCCTCTTTAGATTTGTGCATGGAATCATGTGGTCAACTTATCTAAGTTACAGGATGTTGAAAACACTGCCATCATCTCATCCAGGGTAACAATATCTACTAAAAAAGAAGCCTGGCCAGGCATGGTGGCCCGTGTCTGTAACCCCAGCATTTTGGGAGAGGCAGAGGCAGGTGGATTGTTTGAGCTCAGGAGTTTGAGACTAGCCTGGGCAACATGTGAAAGAAAGAGAAAGAGAAAGAACCCCAATTGACATAAAGAAAAATCGCACAAGACAAAAGCATTAGGCAGTATTATGTTATAAACTGAGTTATTAGTTTTAGTTTGGAAAATCTGCTTCTTTGTTGAACAGACCATTGTTATGAGCCACAATGTGTTCATCTTTATACCCATATCTCTATAATTCCAAAAACAGCATTCCTCTTTGTGATGTTTTGGAAACATGTCACATTGGGAATATTTATTTCCACTGGTGAACAAATCTATGCAACTTGTTAAAGAAACGATTTGGCAATATATATAAAAAGCTTTAAAATATAGCTTTTGATTTATCATTTTAGAAATTTCTCTGGACACCTTGGGTGCCACAAGAAAACTGAAACACAAACATGTTTATAAGGGTGAAAATTTCGAATAATCCATGTATACAAAACCAATAAATGGTTTAGCAAACAGAGGAAAATAGAAAATCATGCAATAATTAAAATTATGTTTATGGATAATTTTTTAAACAGGAAAAAGATAAAATTTTAAAAGTAATATATAAAATGTATTGCACAATATAATCTCAATCACTTTTTAATTTGTAAAAAGACTTGTAGGAAACATCGTGTTTTTCTTTATACTATTATATATTTCCAAATCAGCCTGTGAAAGAATGATAGACACATACATATACTAAGAATATACAATAATACATAACACTCCACTATCTAGTAGGAAAAATGAGAATGGTTTACCTGATATTTTCTTTAATAATTAAGGCAATTAAGAAGAAACTGTGTTAAAAAGCATTTGGTAAACTATAGACTTTCTTTGCTAAAGTCAGCACCAGGGAAAAGTCGAAAACAGAGGATTTGTTGTCATTCTTAAAGAATATGTGTTCATGCCGAAATTCGAAAGCAATTACCTAGAGTTTGTTTTTTAAAGGGTATTTATAAATGGTCTAGAGAGAGATATTTTATTTTTATATTCTTACAGTACACACGTGAAATAGAATCAAAATATCAAGCTAGTTGTTTTGTGAAAAAAAATTGTATGTGCATGTGGGCGGGCTTCAAATAGCGTCTTGATAAGATTTTTACAGCAGAAATGACATTTAAAGTCCTCTAAAGTATCAACATCTTCCCCTAAAGTCATTTGTATCCCAGAAGTTGAACCAACAGCGATTCTTCAGAAGGAGATTTAGCACAGAAGATCACCTTCACTCCGTTGTGCAGTATTGTTTGGGTGGGAACGGAGAAGCCTGACAGTGCTGGGTAATGCCCAGAATAACAAGTCCGAGACTTTGGTGACACGACTACTCCTCATCCTTCCACAAAACCACGAAGTCAGTGGTTTTCCACCAGGGACGATTCTGCCTCCCATCTTAGAACATGCAGCAGTGACCAGAGCTGGGGCGCCTGGTGGGTGGAGTGCCATTTGTAATCTCACAGACACCTCACGGCACACAGAAACGCCCCCACCACAAAGAACTGTTCTGTTCCAAATGTTGGTTGTGCTGAGGTTGAGAAATCGCATACTAAATAAAACTTCAAAATATCCTTTTTCGTCTTTTCTACTTGTACATACTCCCTAACTTCAGTCCCCAGATTTTAGGCAGACATATCAATCACTTAAGGGGAAAAAGATCACCAGACTTCTCCATTAGCTTATGTCATTCGTGTCATTTCAAAGCATGTGTGCGTCAACAATCACAAAATAACAATCTGATTAGAAAATGGGCAAAGGGCTTGGATAGACAATTTTTCAAAGAAGATCTAAAAATGGCCAACAAACCACATTAAAAGATGCTCAGCATCACTAATTATTAGAGAAATGCAAATCAAAACCACAGTGAGATACTACTTCACACTCATTAGTATGGCCACTATCAAAAGAACAGAAGCTGCTGTATGATTCCACTAATATGAAGTATCTCAAGTAGTCAAAGTTATAGAAACAGAAAGTAGAGAGGTGATTGCCAAGGGCTTGGGGGTTGGAGGAAGAAAGGGAATTAGTGCTTAGTGGGCATAAAGTTTCAGTTCTGCAAAATGAAAAAGTTCTAGATATCTGTTGCACAACAGTGTAAATATACTTGACAGTGCTGAACTGTTCACTTAAAAAGTTTAAAACGGTAAATTTCATGTTATATGATTGTGACTACCATTAAAAATAATAAAAATTTTAAAAGCACATGTGTGCTTGCCTACTTTGGGACATAATTACCCAGAATAGTAGAAGCTTTATGACACCAGGTTAAAAAAATAATAGCGAAACTGAGGGTCCTCTGGTTTCCATCCCTGAACTGCCCTCATCAGTTTCAGGTTGCTACGTGCGCTGCCCGGTGACAGCCGCTCTTCTTTCTGTTCCCCTGCACTTGCTTCCCTCCCTCCTCCCTCCCTCCCTCCTTTCCTTCCTTCTTTCCTTCCTTCCTTCTTCTTTCTTCCTTTCTTCTTTCTTTCTTTTCTTTCTTCTTTCTCTTTCTTTTCTTTCTTTTTCTTTTTTCCTTCTTTTCCTTCTTTCTTTCTTTCCTCCCTCCCTTCCTTCCTTTCCTTCTTCTTTCTTCCTTTATTCTCTTTCCTTCCTTCTCTCTTTCTTTTCCTTCTTTCCTTCTTTCTTTCCTCCCTCCCTTCTTTCCTTGCTTCCTTCCTTCCTTCTTTTTTCTTTTTCTTTTTTTAATTGAGACAGAGTCTCCCACGTTCAAGCAATTCTCCTGCCTCAGCCTCCCAAGTACCTGGGACTACAGGCACGCACCACCATGCCCGGCTAATTTTTGTATTTTTAGTAAAGACAGGGTTTCACCATGTTAGTCAGGATGGTCTCAAACTCCTGACCTTGCGATCCACCTGCCTTGGCCTCCCAAAGTGCTGGGATTACAGGCAAGAGCCACTGCGCCCGGCCTACTGCACCTATTTCTACTGGCCTCTTCCCCAGTCCCCATCCCATACTCCGATCAGCCACTGCTACGCTGCCGTAACTGATACAGCCAAAGTCACTTGATGAGGGCCAGACAGCTGTGTGCTCTGCCAGGCTACCCAGGGGAGAGTTGGGTGGGCTTGAGGATGGAGCGTAGTGGCCAGATTTGTGATTGGTGAAGATATTAGAAAACTAAGCCAGAGAGAATTTGTGTTGTTGTAACTATCATGGAAGAAAAATAAAGAAAATTCGGCATGTTTTCTTGTCCAGAGACTAACACAGAAAGAGGAAACACATATCTAACACCTGCCTTTATATTTTTTAATACGCCTTTGTGCTCTGTGAAGAAACCCGGTGATCTGTTACGGAAAGAGATTTGCCTGAGGCCACCTGGCTGCTGTCAATGGGGCACTCGAGTCTTCCCAAATCTGAACTCTGCACGTTTTCCATGTTTCCACACTAAGGGTCTTTAGCTCTTTGAACACCTTAGCAAGTTCTCCATTTTAACCAAATGGTGCAAGACCAGGGAGGGTGCTGTGATGTTAACACTTTTACCACAGAACACGTCACGGCCGACGTCTGTTCATTCCGTGGTGATGCTTGGGGTTTTCCAGTTCTCGCTCCTGGAAAATTAGCTGTAAAGGTTTTCTTGCTTGTGGAGGCAGCCGAGGCCGTGTCAGAGGTGTCAGCCAGACGCAGAAACTGACTTGCGCCTCATCTGGCAGCCTGTGTGGGCACCTCCAGGCCGTTTTCTGCCCCGAAATCCGTCAGCCATCCCTGCGTTTTCGGCCAGCCCTCCGTGGGCCAGCAGAGGCCTGTGAAGAATTTAAATCCATAACCGTGCTGATGCCTGGAGGCTTCCAGAAGCCCCGCCCAGCTGCGTCTCACCCGGAGCCCAGGGCAACTATAAATAGGCCACAGAGGCCAAGTTCTGCTGCTCAAAACGACAGCTCCTCCCTGGGACACTGTTTCCCTTCTGAAAACATCTGGCTCCCAGCGCTTTCTAGCTTTGGGGGAAGCAAAGAAAGAGAGGGATATTTTAGAAAATTTTTTAACCTTCCAATTTTACATGGTCTTGGCCCTTTGGTGGCCTGTATATGGACATTTTCCCATAACTAAGGACATACCATAAGCCTGAGGAGAAGGTCGCTTTTTATAAAAAATAGTCACTAAGGCTCCAAAAGTACTTTGTTTCTTGCTAGCTCACAACCTGTGTTTCATGGATAACAAAAGAAATAGAAATTAATTCTTAACCACTGCCCCTGTGGGTGTTTTGCTTGGCTCTGGGTACACAGGGAAGGGAGAGCTGGGCAAAGACGGAGGCAGCGGTTCCTGGACCACCAAACCACACACGCTGGAGACCACACCTACCAAACGTGTCCCCGTCACACTACAGCACGAGCAGCTTCTTTCCGGGTTAAGGAGCCTGAAAAGGAAGAACCTTCTGCTGTCGACACGGGCAAATGTGTGACTGCAAATGTCCCAGGAGCCTGTATGGTTCTTGTTCTTGCCCATCTCTGACATTGTACTGCACGTTACATGCTCCTTTAATACATCTAGAGGCTACGTGTTTAGAACTTTACAAATCATCTAGTGCAGAAACAATAATATAAAACCAAACCCAAACCTCAGAATTCTTTTTTAAAAAATCAATGTTAACATTCTTTCTACACTGAGATCATCTGCTTGTGTTTTCCCACCCACACATTCAGTTTGTGATCATATGTGTGACATGTTTTCCTTCATTCTGATCATCGTTTAGAAAAATACTCTGGCATGTAATTTATTTCACTTTTTATTATAAGCATGTTAATGTGTTGCTTCATAATCGACATTTTATTTTGATTATTGAACAAGATCCTAAAGCTTGACTGCAAGACTCTTACGTTTACTACTATTGTTGGATATTTTTATCACTGCAATGAACACCTTTTATTATAGTTTTCTCCTTCTCTTTAGATTTTTTTTTGAGATAAATTTTCATATGTCCATATATTTAAGCAAGTAGTGTTAGAGACAGTTACTGTGTTTTTACTAACTACTGTTTACTTGGAAGCCTTGAAATAATGTGAGCTGAAGCATCCTCATTCCTGAGTTAGAGGAATAACTGTCCCTCAAGATATCTGTGTCTTCACACATCCCTTCGTCTTCCCAGCTCTCTCAGCGGCACCGTGTGTCTCCGGTGCAAGGGCAGAGGCCTCTGTCTCTCCTCTCAAAGCACCCCCACCCGGCTGGCCTTCCCCGCTGCCGTCTGCTTCCAGGCTCCTTGCTGCATTCCCTGTGAGGGGAAATGGCCCCTGTGGGGTAAAGCCACGATGCTTTCCGATCATAAATAACCAAAGAACCACCTCTGACTTGGGTCAAGTAGTTTGACAATGCTACGAATAAACGATGCATTTTTCAGAGCCTCCCGTTAATCATCGGGAACTTTTCTGGGCTCAGGGTCGGCCTCACTGCAGCTCCTGCAGAAGGTACCGGCCAGGCCCAACCAGACACTGGCTTCCTCTAACTTCTTGACTCAGCTCTCAGAGGCCGCTCAGGCCGCTCAGGCACGACCTTCCCCGAAAACCACCTTCCCAGGCTCCACAGCTGGAGCAACTCAGATCTCACTTTCCTGGGAGAGCCTCCTGGAGGCCTGGAACGTGGCCCAGGCCTGTCGGTAAAGAGTTTTGCCCCAAAGAGGAGTGTGTTTGCTTCCGCCTGGTACTGATCTTTCCATTCTAGAATTAGGGCTCCTGGGCCACAGAGACTGTGTGGACTGAGCCCCAAATCAAAGCACTGAGTTGAGGGAGACTCTGGGGTGATATTTTCGGTCTCATTTCCCCTCCACCAGAATTCAGAGTATCCTGAGGGCCTGTCCCTTTTTCCCATGCGGTAATTGTTCCCTTTGCAGGACTTAAACTTACCCTCAGGTGAGACCTGTGAAACCCCATGTCTCGGCCACATTTTCCTTCCAGGAAAATCACAGGCTCGGCCAATCAAGGCTGCCTGTTCTTACAGATTCAGACCTCCAAGACTCACCTTATTTTTCTACTTACGCGTCATAAATGTTAACATGTTCTGTGTTTTTATTTTTCTGGCATTTTCTGTGCTGGGAGGGCTTCCCTAGTTCACAGGTTCTCCATGTTGCCAGAACGTGGGGCCCTGTCTCTTGTGCGTTTTCCATTGTTATTAAGGGACTTACAGTAGTTCTCAGCCGGTGTAGTGTCTGTCCTCTGTGTCTTCTCTGTGTTTCAGTGAAACACAAATCCAGACTCAGGTAAGCAGAGACTTTACCTGAAGTTCTCATTTCGAGACAGGGACAGGACTTCATGACCCAGGGCGAATGCTTTGACCCCAAGACCTTCAAGCATCTCAGGCAGAAAAGCACTTTTGTTTTAGGAGGAGGGAGTAACCAAGTCTAGAACACCTGGGTGAGGCATGGAGGGGCCCGTGGCGCAGTGGACAGTGGGCAGGAAATGGGTCAGTCACTGGGAAGGGATGGAGGGGAGCGTGGGGTCCTTTCTCCAGCACTCGTGGGTGGGCGTGGCCAAGAGGAGAAGCTGAGTCGAAGTTTGGCTAACAAGTAATTTTTTTAAGATAGATCAGGGAGACCAAACCGTTCAGCTATACATCTGTGGGACAAAGAATGGGAATTCAGAGGGTCTGATTCTGGCCCTGTCACTGGTGAGTCTTGTCTGTGTCAAGTGGGGAAGGTGGTTCTTTTCAGTGGCTGCTGGAGCACAAAGTTGGGGGAAAGTGGCTCTTTACTTTCCCTCTTTTCCCCATCACAGGGCAGGGGGGACGTCCAATGTTGGCAGTAGTTACTGAAACAGATTTTTGTCCGGGGCGGATTTCATTTGGTGTCCAGAGTTTAATTGTTGGGAATTCTCTATGCTACAGTTTCGTCGAGTTCATGTTTCAGGGGCCGGCTTCTGAGCACGGTGGCCTTCAGCCAGGACGTGTCTTGGTCCTGGTCGTGACAGCCATCTGGGCTGGGTCAGGCTCTGACCACCTCAGAGGTGGGGCCAAGGACCTCTGTCTTCTCTGCTGGAAAGAGCCCTTCTCAGGGTCTAAACAGAAACATGGAAGCTTCTGTGAAACCATTATAGTCTCCTGGGAACAGAAGTTTAAGGGTTTTAGGCTCTTGATTTTTACCATTAAGCAGTCTGGGATTGTATGCATACATCAAGAACTCAGTCTTTCTTGGCTATATATTTCATAGCATTTAAAACTCCTATGTTAAAGAACCCTTCCAATACTGTTGAAAATGAAAAACCTGGACCAAGTGGACCCCAACTAAGTATTGCAGCCACCCCTGCTGGGGGCAAGCCAGAGCCCACCAAAGCAGTGCATTTGGCCTACATTTACGGGCGGTTTAAATAATTCTAAGCAACAGATGTGTATACTGATTTGGAAGGTTTTGCAGAAAATTGTGTTTCAGTACTTAAATAGCATACTGTAAATGCTGACCTTGATCCAAGGGTCACAAATGTCACCTCATCGGCAGGTGTCTTCTCCGGGGTCTGCATCATAATTATGATCTCCTTGGAAGCACCAGGGGAGAAATTCCAGATGGTTTTGCAAATGTTAGCAAGGATAAAGTGAGAGCAAATGAACATCCAGGTTATGTATTCCTACTCTTCGAAAAAAATTAATTTCTACCTGAACTCATTTTTAATGTGTTATTATTAATATTAAGAAAATAAGAAATGATATAAAGTGTTGGAAAAGAAAACCCTGACTGCACACCCCCAGCCCCGTAACACGCCGAGCGTTTTCCCTTCTGTCTTCCCTTCCAGCCTCTTAACATAGTAACACGCCGAGTGTTTTCCCTCTGTCTTCCCTTCCAGCCTCTTAACATAGT